>NC_133310.1:722667-752553 GCF_012295235.1 Primulina huaijiensis | reverse complement strand
GGGAAGAATGAACTAATGTCGGCCAATGCTGCTCAGATGGACCTTCCAACAAACACTGCTCAAACTGCATTAGAATTTAGATTTAACATATTAAGTTTTTCAAATAATTTTATTTTAGTTTTAACACTTTCAAATGTATGTAAGATCGTTACCATTCGTCCATAAAATGAATCCAGAGGACAGTAAAAGTGTAAAACCGAACCCAAAATTGCATAGCTCTTGGAAATCTGCTCCTTTTTTTGAAAAGAAAAGATGAGGAAAAAACAAAACCAGACATGGGATTGAGAGACATTCCATAAAAAAGCAGATTACACGATTGTTTGATCAAAAGTACCAATGATGAACCGTGCCAAAACTATTCTGCACAAAGAATTACAAAGATCCGTGGCCAAATAAAATGAAACTCAGTTTTCTGTATAATGTTAATTTTTTTTAAAAGTATAATATTACTTTTGAATATGCAAATGTGTTAACATGGTCCTGGGATGAATGTATGCATAATTTTATAGGATGATTTCTTCCTGTACGCTTACATTAAGCATCTTATTTGGAAGTACTATACTGTTAATAACCACCACTTCGTCTTCAACTGTCACAGCTTCCCCTGTGCATCATATGAAACAGTTTCATGTCATTCTTGGCATTACGAAAACTTCCATCTACTGATAGGATCTGTAGAAATGAAAGTCTCATACCTAAGATAGTAATTCCAAATTTTGAATTGTAGTCGCCATCAGCCTGAATCATTGATGCCGTTCTTTAGCAAAGGAGTGTGAAAATACAGGTATCATAATGCACATTTTGGCTATGGTTCTACCAAGCCAAAAAAGAGAGAATGTGCATATATTGGATGAAATGGATGCATGAATTTCAAAATCGAGCCTCGAAGTCAATTATAGAAAGTGAAATTTCCTAAAGAATTGTTGCATTTAGATATACCACAAAAGATTCAGCACTGTTACCAAACTAGAATTGTACCTGGACTCGAGACCATCGTCCAAGAGATGATTTCCACCCCACAATAGCATGCATGATAACAGCATTTTCCTGCGAAAGACAAAATATTGTTGGCCTCCAATCTGTAATTAACCTACCATGCAAACTTTCTATGCACTAATATACCTTGATTTCTACATCATCTAACACTATGCAGCTGATAAGTCTTGCACCAGCAGCTATTCGAACATTTGCTGATATGGAGACATTGGGTCCAATCTGTTCATTAATTCAAGAATTTATAAAACTCTACACCCAAAATATATTAGTTTTCCAATGCATTGAGAAATAACAATAACAATGATATTTCATGGAAAAAATGCAATTTTTTTCCTGTTCTTTCGACACTACCGTTGTGAAAAGGCGGCTGAAGAGGCTTTATGTTCTCAAAGCATGTTAACATGTTTGCTACATTTAATATCTGTTAGGATCCAGAAATATTATCACAGAAAAAGATACACAAGAGCCAAACAAGAACAAGAAATTGAGACAAATTATATGAAGTGATATGAAGATCTGACAAACCCAGAGAAATCCCTCTGTACTAGTAAACCCAACCTAGCATAGGCCAGTAAAAACACTCAAGGAAAATAACTGAATCCTAACTCAAAACAACTCCCCACTCTTATACTCTCTTTTTTCCCTTCCCCAAGTTCTTACGTCTCCTTATGTCTAGATTGCGACTTGGGCCCATTTTATTTTGGCCCAATACCATAAGTCCGTCACAATATCAGAGGAAAAAAATTTTGAATCTAAAAAATGTCTGTCCTGCTTACTTGATTATCCTGGCGATTTCGGCAACAGAAAATAGCTACTTATAAACCCATGTGTGTGCATGTAAAATTCACTTTATCACCTTTGCAGTTGGATGTACTTTTGCAGATGGATGAATATAGACATCTCCAACAACCATAGCACTCTTTTTACCATCTCCATTTGCCAGCAGATGTGGAGAGTTACTTCGAAATTGAGTAAGATAAAGAGCAGAACACTTGATTGACATTCTAACAAGTTAAACGTGAGTTACTTAAGATGGCCCATGATTCTCACTCGAGAAAGAAAAAGATAGAGATATCGAATAAGAGTTGATATACCCTGGGGTCTTGATCTGTTCCCAAAAGTCCATAGTTTCATATGTATATAGTTGCTTCTTCCCAGCTAGAGGTGACAATATATCTTGATCCAACCTTACAAAATCTGTCGGAAGAGACCTATATGACTGATTACTCAACACGGGGCTTTATTCAAACTTTCATTATCATACCAAAAAAGGAGTAGCAAATAGAGCTAGCACCTTGTTGCCAATTGGAGTTCAAAGCTCGATGCACGGTTTATATCAACTACAATCAACAATACATAGACAAAACATTAATATGCTATCCCGTCATATTCATAGAAAATCAGTCCTTGAAAATGAACTTCCCAAATTGAACAGATAAAAATACATCATATCACCAAAATCACTAACCTTTGTCCTCCATATGCAGATAAACCTCTTGGATGGCACTAAAGATTTGTGGAGTGAACACGTAAACACCACAGTTTATGAGATCACTCACCTAGTGAAAAAGATTAATATAAGAAATACAACTAAGAAGGAAGCAAAACTTCTGAAGGTGATCCATAGATATTTTTTCAGAAGTTACATACAAAAGTCTCAGGTTTTTCTGTGTAATGCAACAGTTCTTTGGTAATTGGATCTGCAACTAACTCACCGAACTGGTTGGCAGATTCTGCAGAAACCTGAAGAAACATTCAACAAGATAGCATTTGACTTAGACAATATAATCTTGGGAAAAGAGGAGAAAAATAAGGGGAGGGCCAAAAAAATCAAGATAGACTTGTACAAGATGACCCCTGTTCACTAATAGTTGTGTAAGTTCAAAAAAAAAAAGTGAAAGGTTACTTACCTTTATAACTAGAATTGTTCCCATCCCACCATAACTCAGATGGGCCTCTGCCATAAGATAAGGAAAACAAGTTACTCGTAAAAATAAATGTTTCGGAGAATAACGAAATAGTTCTAAAGCAGGTAATCAAGAAGTACCCAACATGTTAGGCAGAGGAAAACTGCAGCAGACATCATGGTTCAGCATAAAAATATGGGACTGCAATTGCATGAATAAAAAACGTAAAGTTTTAGAGAAAGAATTCTTGCAATAGTGCAAGTATATAAATATACTAGGGGATCAACGATCATACAGGAGACTCCTCCATGATTTGATCTCTGAAGTAATAAAGGCTGCCTCCTGAACCATGTGGTTTATCTTCTTTCAAATATCTATAAATGAAGCATCCATCCAAAATAACCAATTAACCAAAAATCAGTAATACTCTACTCACAAGAACGCACCAATCAAAGTACACCACAGTCTGACTTCACCTCACAGGAACTTTGAGCTCATTAGAAATTGAAGAGACATATATCGCAAACTCCCGCTCCTCGTAGAACCCGACAAGAAACACTTGAGCCAAGTTTGGTATCTAAACATCAACAACCACAAGTGCTCAATCAATCCTAATTTAGACATCCAAGTTCAGATTTATCCTCGCTACATTTCCCACTCATTTTTTGAGGAAGCTATGTTAATTCAAACTCAATCTTCCAACAAAATCCCAATTATATAGCACAATGTGTCCCATTAATAAAATCAAGCCAAGATCCCACCTTGTCTACCACACTGTAAAAGTTCTCAAAATTTCAAACCGATCAAATGAGAAAATCACATTCCAAGAATTAAAGAATACCTTTTTGCAAGAGTTGATGAGATGGCCAACCATGGGGTGACCAGCGAGAGGAAACAGAGGTTCTGGGGTGTTAAACGAAAGAATCCTAAACCGAGTCCCTGAATATAGCAAAAACACGAGAAATTTATGGGAAAATATATTGGTTTAAAGAACAGATTTTGTCGGAGTAGAAAGAAATTGAAGAGTAAAATTGAGAAGTTCGTACCTTTAGTAGGTCCACCGACCAATATTACAGCGACCACCTTGTCCTCCGTGTTCTCCATGTTTTCCAACTTGAATCTGAAAAAATGATTGGGGTTATGATACGCAGTTACAAATTTAAGGCAGGTTTTTCCAAGAATCTTATTTTAAAGAATTTACAAATATAAAATAAAATAAATACTGAAGGACATCACCATCGGCAATTTGAAATCTTTTCTCGAATTAAATTCATTTTTTCAAATCAAATCCTAAATTTAGACAACTACATGACATTCTCAAGAATCGAAATATCTCATACACGATTGGATCATTCATAGACAAGTTGGGAGAAGTGTTCAGTAATTTTATGTCCAACCTCATGAGAAGGGAACGTGGGTTTATAGGTTTTCAAAAATTATCGTCTACTCTCGTTCTTTTATTTTAAAATACATATTATTATGTTATTGAAAAGGATATTTATGAATTTCAAATTTAGGTGAAATTCTCTAAATCACTCTGGTAATAGATAACAACGAAAAACATGCATTATGGATTTTGCTGGAAATCTCTTTTGGTATGAATAGTTCACCTATAAACTTTTCAGATTGTGTTTTAAATTGCAACTTACAAGGAAGAAAGTAATACTTCTAAAAATAGGTGTTGTACGATGGGTTGATTCGATTCATAATTAGTTTGAAAAATAATATTTTTCATAGTGAGATTGGATCAAAAATTTGTCCCGTAGACGATCTCACAAAATTTTTTTGTGATTTATAAAATACAATTTTGGTGATGCAATCTTTTTTGAAATATCGATATGAACTTCTTTTATTATCCCGATCGATAAGCTTCCACTGAGTTAATACAAGACGTGTGATTACAATCTGTTGCCAGTCTCAAGTAAAAAAACCTAGGAGATGAATACTCAAATTTCTGTGTTTGAATGAATTTGAACTATCAAAATCTTATCAACAGCTGAAAATAACTAGTCCACAGAAATAAAGAAATCTACACATAAATTTAAGTGGCTATTCAGTTCAATGGATCAGTATGTTTTACTTTTCTCAACGTGCCGTCTTCCGGACAGAAAAATAACAGTGGGAGAAAAGTCAGCCTTGATTTCTTTCATCAGAGCCGACAGCTTCAATCTGCATGGTCAAATCCTTAACCCCAGCATCATGTAAAATGTGTAATACTTGGTTTTTTGCGAAAGACTTGTTAGAATCTGCCGAGACATGAAGATGGATAGTTCCCACAACATCTGTGTTGGTGAAACTCCAGACATGTAGATTTTGAATGCCAACCATGCCCTTGAGCTTCATCACTTTATTAAGAGCTTCCTTCAACTCATGCTCGCAAAACCTAGGAACTCTTTGCATCAAGATTTCAGCAGAATTTCTGAGCAAAGGTATCACAGATAACACGATAAGGGCAGATATAAATATTGAGCAGGCAGGGTCAGCGATGAGCCATCCCTTGTACTTGATTAATAAGGTTGAAATGACGACTCCAACACTTCCCAATGTGTCTGCCAAGACGTGCAAGAAGATGCCTCGCATGTTGTGGTCAATGTGGTGGTGCTGGTGATGATGGTGATCCTTCTCCTTTTCCTTTCTTTCCAATAGTGGGTCAGTAGGACCATGATTATGATAATATTGATCAACATGAGAATGCTGATGGTGGTGGTCGTGTTGGCCATTGTGGTGGTGATTGTGGTTGGGTTTCTCAGCAAGGTGGTGATGGTAGTGGTGTTGGCCATCATGGTGGTGATCATGATCAGCATCATGATGACATTTGTTGTGTTCATGATCAAAACTACACTTGCTATCATGATTCACACCCAATTTCTCATTGGAATCGTTCACCACAGTTATGAACTCCCTGCGTTTGTCTTCAAGTTCATCATTTTCATGTGAATGATGATCATGGCTATGGTGATGGCAATGGGAATGGGCTTTCAACTCGGTATGGGAGTGAGAATGAGTTTCTGAAAGCCTACTAGAGTGGGAATGAGTTTCCAACTGGCTATGAGAGTGGGAATGTGAATGAGAACATGTTCCAGATCCTCCATGGGCATGATGATGCTCCTCGTGAAAGAAGATCAGACCAACAACATTCACAACCAGCCCTCCAATCGAAACTGCCAGCAGACTGCCAGTAGAAATCTCTTGAGGGTCTAAAATTCTCTCAAGCGACTCGAGCGTAATTAATATTCCCACTAGAACAAGAAAAACAGCATTGACATAACCTGAGAGAACCTCAAACCTCCCACGACCATAGTTGAATTGACCATTTGCTGGCAATCGTGAAATGTAAGATGCATACAAACCAATAGCCAGAGCAGCACAGTCAAACAACATGTGACAGGCATCGGATATCAACCCCAGACTGTTACTCATGAAACCCGCCACAAATTCAACAACCATGTAAGCAGCATTGATCAATAAAAACAGAGCAATCTTGCGCGACTTCTGTTCGCTCAAGACATGCCTAATAGGCTTCATCACTGTTGCACTAAAGGACTCTGAAGATTCAGAACCCAATTCAGGATAGCTAAAATTAACAAGATCCAACTCTCTCACTGAAATCCAAAGCAACAACCCGCAAATCAGTAATCCCCATAGTGAAAGCTCCGGAAAATATAACAACTCCAAAACAAGAGTGTACACAAAAGTTATGAAGTACTCCCTTCGAAAATCTTTTGAACCAGCTGCTTTCTCGTCAGTACAATTCTCACTCAACAGCACACCAAAAACCACGGTGTTTGCTAGTGGCCAGCCGAGACTCGGCAAGGAAATGCTATCACCCTCAGTTTCAAACACAAACATACTGATGACAGCAGGTATAAAAAGAGTAACAGTTGTTAAAAACAAAGTGATTATACGAACCCGTTTCGCACCAAGCTCTCGAACATCCCCCCAGTTTGACAAAACCCGCTCATAATATCCCAAAAATCCAGATAAAAAAGGAAGTAACATTGGCCAAATCCTCAGACAATTTCCACTAGCAAACACCAAAAGACCTCTACTGCTAACATTCACGTGTGATAAAGGAAAGCATTCGATTCGATCCCAACTAATAGACAACAAAAACAACCCAGAAAACAAAGCAATGAACCCACGCAGCTTCGATGATCCAATCGAACTCGCATTAACAAAGCTCCGATCTTTACCATCTGTCATAAAGCGCGACACTACATTACCAGATAACTCAGCTAAAATCATAGCTGCTGTGCCACAATATCGTAACGCCTGAAATCTAAGTAAAAAAACAACCGCAAGAAGGATTGATTTGGCGACTAGGAGTTTGAGCTGGGATTGGCTTATTGAAGTGATGGAAAAAATGAGCCTCCGAGATTTAAGGTAAGCAGAATTCTTGGCAAAGCTCGAGGTAAAAAGAGAGAACGAGAGGGTGAGCAGAAAAGAGAGAAGGGAGACGAGAAAAGAGAAAGGGAAGATGGAGAAAGAGGGAGGAGATGAGCGGAGGAATGGGAGGAGAGAGTAGAGGGAGCGGAGGGAGAAGAGGAGCAGAAAGAGGAAAGAGTAGGAGGTGGCGCCGACGGAGGGTCTGGAGATTGGAAGACGGTGTTTGGAGGGGGTAGGCGTCGGGGTTGAAGGAGGGTAATGGACGAAGGGGTAGGATGGGCGTGGGGTGCTACTAGTGGTGGTAGGGATGGTGGCGCGTGGGGGAAGTGATAAGCTATGTGGTCGGTGTTGGTGGTGGTGATGGCGGCGGTCTGCCATAGCCCGATTCAGATTCGCAAAGGGGTGAGCTTATGATTGCCGATCGCTCCGGCCAGTCGAGTCTCCGCCTTAAATTAAATATGAATTTGTTTGGACTGAATTTATTAATGAAAACGAATTTATTATTTTTAAGGGCATGGAATATGGATATAATCTAATTATTTTTATTATATAAATATTTTAAATGTATTTAATAAATCTCGCAGGATTTAATCCTGGATTATCTGTTTTCTCACTTTGATATTACTAAATTACGGAAAATTGGTGTTCAATCTCCAGCCGTCGTTTTTTTTTGTGTTCAGTCTCTGGGTATTTTTTTAGTATCACATTTCCACATGAAGTGTACCACATTTCCACATGAAGTGTACCACAATTTGTATGACATAGTACCACAATTTTGTGGATAGGGAGTGAACCAAAGAAATGTTTTGATTGGGGATTTTTCACCAACTTCTCCATTAAATTACACCTCGTATATAAATTTTAAGATAAAAACTATTAAAATTTTAATATTACATTTCATATATCGATCTCTGAACAAGAAGCTTAAATCGAAATACATGAAGAATGTAAAAACTTATTGCAACGCTCACACATATATTTGTAAATAAAATGATCGAATTTGTTTTAAACATTATATAAAGCTCTGATTCCCCGAATGTCATCTTCATGCAAATTTTTTGTCACTCCATCGGGGATGGATGGGTACATAATTGCTCCTTCAACCGAGCTATGTCCAAGGCCAAGAAGGTGCCCGATTTCGTGGATCGCCACCGTTTCGAGGTCGAATGCTCCCGTGACCATCCCATCAACCCAGGGTTCATCTGCATCATAATGGAACCTCCCGGTTGTTGGCGCGAAAGCATGGGCTAGGGTACCACCTGGACCATCGAACTCCTGTCCGTCTCCATGGTCACGCCGGAAAAACCCAATAACCAAATCAGCACCTTGATTGCCTTGGACCTGTGAAAATGTGAAATGAGTGGCGGACGCCCATTTGTTAAAGGCCCGTCTCACGGGGCCGACGGCATTGCTCGGTGTATCGGGTAAAATGTTATAGGTCAAGTGTGTCTTAGTAGGTGGCCATCTTGGACTATTTGGAAAAAAACTATAGTGTGAGACGACGTAGGCTGCAGAACCAGAGTCGTGTTTTTCTCTATCAGCTAGCATTGAGTTCATCCCTCTGAATATATCAGGCACGCCGCATCGAGGTACGACCATTTTCAAAACCGTGCTAACATCCAGTATCCCGGTTGGATTAATATGGAAATTACTTTGATAGGTTTTGACAGCGGCCTCGAGGGCGTCATCAAAAATATCGTCGTCGGCATGCGCTTGGTCTAGGTCAAGATAACCAAATCTTTGAAGGTAGTTCTTGAGTAGTTGGATTTCTTTCGATTTGTTTCCCTTGTGACACCCTTCTAAGTGTTTGATGAACTCAAATGGGGAGTGCACATTTTTTTCATCTGGCGCATGTCTCGTGGCAAGGCAGATGTTAGAAGAAACTAGAAAGAATATAGTGACGGAAAATAAGAGTTGGAAATATTTAAGTGCCATGAATTAGGAATATTATAAGAAAAAGGAAGACGATGTTTACATGTTGAAATTAATGTTATAGTGTATGCTTGTATTTATAGGCTTTCTTAATGGAAGAAAATAAAATTAACTGTTTAATTAACGGCATAGTCGAGTTACTCATTCAATTTGCAAGAGGAATTTTGAAACAATCGTCTGAATTTGTTAAGTAGTTGTGTTGCATACTTTTTGAATGATCACATTTTAGGTAAACTTTAATATATAATATTTATTATTTACTATATTATCTGGAAGATAAGATTTATTAATGGAGACATTTGCATTTGAGTAGGTGTCTGAGACGGTTTCACGAATCTTTATCTGTGAGACGAGTCAATTCTATAGATATTCACAATAAAAAGTAATACTGTTAGCATAAAAAGTAATAATTTTTTATGAATGACCCAAACAAAAAATCCGTCTTACAAAATACGACTCGTGAGATCGTCTCACACATGTTTTTGTTTTTGTTTTTGCATTTTGCATGTTTGACCGTGACTTAGTTCAAGCTATCTCCAGGATGATATCATCATGGTAATTGGTAGATTCGATAGTCATGATTGCTTTAATTTTTTTATTTTTTACTTTGGGAAATATTTTATATATTAGGAAATGATAGATTTATGTAGAGTTCGGATTTTTATTAACTTTTATAGAATCTCATAAAATTATAAAACAAATTTCATGGATTCTTATAGATTTTTTTTCAAGATTTTTTGTAAACTTTTTCATAGAATTATGTGGATTTTATAATTTATAATTGTGACTTATTTTTTTATTAATTTCTTTTAAATAATTATTAGACATAGATAACATCTTCAATTTTGATTTTTTAATTAATGTAAATAATTTTACTTACTTAAAAGTTAAATCAATTTAATTTATGTAAAACAACAAATGAACTATTCAATTTATTGAACTCAAAATTTCAGCTCTTTATGTCAATTCAACATATTAATGAACAATATTTTTATAAGTTCATAATAAAAATTTATGACAAGAACAATCAAAATAATTGTCCACTCAATAGCATTCCACAAAGAAGCATGACGAAGATTGAACAACTCTTTAGCATCTTTAGGGTGACGACTTTGACCTGTGAATTCTTGAACATGATAATGTACACCTTGAAAAGGAGCCAAGAATTGACGTCAATTTGAATATCTATCATCCACTAAAAAATATTTACATATCAAATCATATTTGTAGAGTTAATTAACTAATGAATAATATACATAATCTTTGAAAACTACAAAAATATAAATAGTCGTGTAATATAAAAGAAATAAATATATACCTTGTGCCACTTTAAGCCCATTATTTCTTGATAAAGCATCAGTCAACACATGTGAATCGTGAGCAGATCCCTCACATCCACTAAGTACGTAAATGAATTCTAAATAAAAGTTACAAGATGCCAAAACATTTTGAGAAATTACTCTTTGGCGATTACGGTAACAATTATTATCACGCCCAGACACTGTCGCTGGAATATGAGTTCCATCAATAGCTCCAATGCAATCCCGCAACAACATGAATAGCAATAACAATAATTACAACAACAAAAATAATAATATAAGAATTTCATTACTTACTTTAAAGTAAGGGTAAAATCTTGTACTCTCTCTTATTTTTTTGTCACCGCAGATCCAGGTTTGGCCATCAGATCTACTGCAATGTTGTTTAATGCTCTCAACATCTTGTTGAAGTTTTGGCTAGTATTGTATTGTGATCGACCAAATGTTTTACAAATAAAGCAATATCGAGTATTTTGACCAACAATAAGTAAAAACATGGCAAGCATTTATTCAACAAAAAATGTATCTTATGTCTTGTAAGGGTGTTCTTTATCTAAGAATGTTGCATAATTTTAAAAAAATATCGGGGTACATTCTCTAAATTTCTCGAAAGTTTGTTGTATCCTCTTTTAATATTCTATTAGTATAATCTTAGCCACTTGTAGTTATTGATCGTCTAGTCAAGGGACGATGAACACGTTCTCTATGAATGTTAATTATGTGCTAGCACATATAGGACCTAAAAAAATTTGGATAAAAAAATACTCAAAAGTTTCATGTAATTCTTCTCCGATTCTCTATTCAAAAAAAAAATTCTTCTCCGATTCTTCTTCTTCCATTTGTTCATCTACGTTGTGCACATTGATATTTGACATTTAAATTAACCACCTGACATAAAACAAGTACTGAAAATGAAAAAAAAACTATGAATCTTTGAAAAAAAACATCATATATATTACCAAAACAAGATATGTTCAATAAAAAAGCCGAGTAATTATAGAATAAAAATAATCCAAAAGTTAAAATTCGCTACTCGTTCGATAATTAAAAAGCAATTTAAAAAAAATATTAGTAAACATTTTAACACAATGTTTATCACTAATTTATGCACCCCAAAAATCAGCCATTCATTAAACTTATATTTTATCCATTCCAAACGTTCTTTGATTGTCATTTTCAGGAAAGCCATCTTCTTTGATCTAGTATTAAGCAAGTCAAGCACCTTGTACCGGGTACGATTCTCCAAGTTTGGGACTTCCTTAATAGCATCCCAACAATTATCATCTACAACGCCAATTGATTCAATATTGAATACCACTAAACATTTATAAAGTATATAAAAGTTTAAATTAATTATCCTTTGAATTTAAAATTCTATAAAAATCTTAAATAATATAGAATGAATCACCCCCTCAATGTAATTACAAATCTTGAGATTAGCTAATTAAGTGGCTCACGACTTGCAAGAAGAAGTTTACGAATTAGACGCACTTTTTGTAATTCATGACTTTAATGTCTTGTCAATGATATCGACTCTTAATTTGTCAAAAAAATTACAAATCTCGAAATCAATAGACTGCAAAATATTTTGATTTTTTTTTTTAAAAATTTATTTAATGCTTGAAAATATCTAAACCTATTTGCATTTGAATTGATTACATTATATTCTAAAATATTAAAACATCTTATATATCATTAAAATAAGTATACCAAATCTGAAACATATTTCTTATTTCACCTTTTTTTTAGATTAAGAATTTTTTTCAAACCAGACCTCATCCTAAATTTAATACTGGATAAGCTGTAATTTGCTACATCGTTTTTTATTTCTCGTGAAGTTTGAGGTCGAAAGTTCTCGTTATTAAAATCTCTCTATAATTTTACATGTTTATCTAGTTGTGAGTTTTTGCATATACATGAGATTTACCAGACGGTGGGTTCTGATCACAGGAAATATATGTATATATATAAAAAAAGAAAAAAATATTATGGCACGAAAAAGATTGTGATATATATAATACAGGCCTCGATCTCTTCTCTCTCCCTACTTCAACGCTAGCTTCCGAAAGCTGAATGTAGTCATCATTACCATGTTCCTACCACCACCACACACCCAGGTTATCATGACACCCACGAATACGCTGCTCAGGCATCATTACCTTGCAGAAATTTCGCAAAATGTTGGCCAATTAATGATGACAAGCAAGAAGATGAGGCGTCACCCACATCATCAACCACTACATGTACAAGCTGATTGATGAACAAAGTTCAAGATTTGGAGGTTTTGATCGCGAAATGGAAAAGGGTTTCTTGTTAATTCTGTTCCTATCTCCGATTTCTTACCGATATCCTATTCCCGAAAGATTGAACTGCGCCCTTTTTTTTTTCTTCGTTTTTTTAATCTCACAGGGGAATCAAGCATCACGGTCCGATCCATATATGATGTGCTAGATCAAGATTGAGACTTTTGTTTTCACATTGGTGTTCACAGGTCTTGGTGTGAAAATAAGCAAAGGGTGTGTGAATCTGCTTTTGCTAGCTAGGGTTCATTGATTACTCGTAGATATTGTAAGATTTGGACTGCCGCAGGTTTGTGTGTACGTACGTGTCTGTGTATGTGTGGGTGTCATCTCTCTGGCTTGTGCTTGATTTTTTCATGATCTTCCACAGTTCGATCTTGTTTGATATTATATATTCAGCTTTATTTGCGTGCTTCAATGATCTTTACTCGTTCTTCTGTTTGATGTTGATTAGGGTTTCTTTCCAAAATGCCCATTAATTAGTATAGAGATCTTTATATACGCACCATTCCTCAAGTACTCCACGTTGATCTATCCTCCGCTTCATAATTATGAACTGGCTAGCTAGACTGGAGTTGGTGCCACACTTTTCTGTCTGATTTGATCACATATTAGACAGTACCGTTTGAAACGAAGAATCTGATCGATATCTTCAATTTGACTTCCAGCTATCTTCGGCTTCATGATTTTTTTAACTGGATAGCTTGAAGTTGGAGCCATACTTTTCTGTGTCTGATTTGATCAATACCCGAAGTTTGACCCCATGTCCAACGCTACAATGGTCTCTATGCACCGTTGGAGTTGGAATCATACTTGTTTTGTCTGATTTGATCACGTATTAATTAGAAGTTGGAGCCATACTTTTATATGTCTGATTTGATCATCCGATGTTTGATCTGATGTCCGACGCTACCATTAGGTTAGAGATCTTTATGCACCGTTGATGTTAGAGCCATACTTTTCTGTGAAACGGACAATCGAACATCTTTTATATCATATCATCCGACATTTGATCTCAAGTCCAGCACTGCCATTAGTTTAGAGATCTTTATGCACCATTCCTCAAGTACTCCACTGTGATCTATCTTCGGCTTTATAATTCTTAGCTGGTTAGCTTCGAGTGGAGATTCAATCTCACTAGCCAATAAAATAATTTCTATCAGTAACACCAGCTGAAACGTAAGAAATTCTATAATTTTACAAAATAATATAGTAAAATAACACAAATTCTTTTGAGACGATCTACAGATCAATTTCGTGGGTCGAATATTTTATTTGGATAATCCATAAAAAAGTATTACTTTTTATGTTAAAAATATTATTTTTTATTGTAAATATCGGTAGGGTTGACTCTTTATTAGACCGTTTCACAAGAGATCTATTCATAAGATAAGCTCATTATCAATGTCCTGTCTAAGTATAATTATTTTTATATTTGATATTTATATAATATTTATAAAAACATATTATTTAAAAAATAAAAAAAATTATATTCTAAAAACAATTGTGTAATCGAGTACTAAAATTTAAGTTTTACTGAACGTCGTTTAAACAGGCTTTTTAGAATTTTTTTTTTAGTAGACGCTTTTTAGAAAATTAATATCAAATAATAGTACATAATTATAGTATGAAACTTTTTTTATTCAACACGTCATAAATATGTTCTGAAATAACATGGACTATTCAAGAGTGTCTTATTGAAATCCCAAAACTTTCTTCAAACATCGAGTATGTCTTGGTGTTCTGATTTTTGATAAATTATTGAACATAAAAATTTGGAAATTTATTTTATCTTCGAATATTATTATAAGAGTAATGTTATATATACAATCAAATTTTTACAAAAAAAAAATTGAATTTATCAATATTTTATAATAAATTAAATACAAAATATAACGAGATAATAACAAAACCTCATGATATAATTATTGTAAATATTATTGTATGATACAATGATGTTACTCGTCTTATATTTTGATTAGAGTGAAAATTACTGAATTAGGTATTATATTTGGTGTGGTATCTTGGCTTGGAGACATATTAATTTGTAGGGTTTTATATGTAATATTATGATTTTGATCGTGTGGTATATTTCACTGATCTCACACGTGTTATTATGTACATATGTATATATAATTTTGATATATTGTATATCTATTTATCGTACATATTTATGTGAGCATGATGTCACTCATCTATTGATATATAATTTTTATATATAAATATATATAATATATATCGACGTGCAAATAAATAAAATTAATGACTTCATCATTTATTTTACCTTTTCTTTTTTAAAAAAACTAGTCAATAAAATGGCTTTGGATTTGTGAAACTTTCAAGTAAGATTATCATAAATTTCTCCAAAATATTTATAAATTTCAAATAGCTTATATTACAATGTTTGTTTCTAGTTGGTGGAAATAAATTTTGTTATTTAAATTAGTTAAAATAATAATAATAATAATAAAAACAAGAATTCTCATTAAAAATATTATTATCATTATTGTTATTAATAAAGTGATGAAAATACATTATTTATTATAAGAACTATAATAAATCAACAACAAGAATATATATATATTAAGCAGCCAAATGTTTCATTCAAACTTTTTTATTAATATAATATATAATTTAAGAAGTTTAGAAATAAAAAAATTCTAAAGGAGAGTCCTTATTTAATTAAACCTTTTCAAGGGTACTATAATTTTTTTATTTTGTCCACGCTGTGGTATTAAGTTGGAGGAGCGATTGGGATACGGGCATGTCGGAGAATCGGGGGTAAGTAATCGGATAATGGTGGATCCCCAAGTCACGATCACCCTCGGCCGTTCTGGGCAAGTAAGTTTTTCTATTCACGTTCATATGAACTTGAAGGAAATGGGTCATTGATTAGTTTGTTTGTGTTAATAAATTTTGCTGTAGAAAGTGGCGAAGGAGACAACGGGGGTCTCTGATGGCGGCGTTCTTAGTGCCTGGGTGCGATTAGGAAGCAAAAGGTCTTTGGCGGAGTCTTTTGGGACTGGTACTGATGATTCATATTGTTTTAACGATAAACGGTAAGTGCATTCCATCTTTTTTGCGCGTGTTGAGCTTTAAAATGCTAGCAGATGACAGGTTTTGTGCTAAGATAGAGTGTCAGAATTTTTGAGGTAACTATGTTGAATGTTTTGGATGGATATCTTTACAGGACTAGAGGTGACACGAGTGGAGGGAGCGATATATACAACATTAATCTCGATGGTAAAGCATAAATTGAAACATTCTCTTGTTATCTTTTGCGTATAGGACGTGCATCTGTTTGCTCACTGATTTTGAAATGAACTTGATGGCTGCAGATAATATCTTAGACCCAAAGGACCTTAGATTGAAATTGACATGCAAGAGAATTTCTAGGCGTATAGAATTTGAAGTCGAGGAGAGGAAAAAGGCAGAGCTTCATGAGAAGATGGCCAGAGCTATTTGGGTTCTGGAATCACCGGAAAGGAGCCTCTTGACAAAAATTCCATCATCAAGTGGAGCTGCTGAGCCATCTAAGATGGATTCAATCAGCAGTTCTTGTACTTCTCAGGCTACATATGGAGCTAGACCCAAATCCCCTGAAAGATTTGCAAAACATTCTAGTGGGTTTTCTATTCCTAGGACTGCAGCTGATCAGCTTTCACATGTGCCATCAATCAGTCATATGGATGCCTCAAGAACTACCCAGTTCTTGATAGCAATCCCGTGGAATATTCAGCCGAAGGGAGCTTCTTGGCAAATATTCCATTATCAAGGGGAGCTGATGAACCACCTCATATGAATCCAGTCAGCAGTTATACTTCATGGGCTACAAGTGTAGAGAGACCCCAATCCTCTGACAGAGTGGCAGAGTATTTTAATGGGTTTTCCACTCCAAGAACTGTCGTTGATCATCTTCCACATGTGCCATCAATTAGGCCTATGGATGCCTCGAGAACTTCCCAGTTCTTGATTAGCAACCCCATGGAATATTCAGCCGAAGGGAGCTTCCTGGAAAATATTCCATTATCAAGGGCAGCTGCTGAACCTCCTCAGATGGATCCTGTCAGCAGTTATACTTCTCGGGCTACAACTGGAGAGAGACCCCAGTCCTCTAACAGAGTGGCAAGATATTTTAATGGGTTTTCCACTCCTGTAGTTGATCAGCTTCCTCATGTGCCATCAATTAGGCCTACGGATCCATTAAGAACTGCCCAATTCTTGATTAGCGATCCCTTGGAATTGCCAAAGTTCCCTTTACCTGCAATGTCAACGGCCCATATGGATTCTTCCAAGCTGGTTAAGGAACTTCCTTCATTAACTGGTAGCATGTTTGAGACCCCTTTCACGGTATGCATTGAACTCCTGTTACAAAGCAACTTTTTTCTTGAAGAGTGTTTATGTGACGGGATAGGTGATACCTCAATTTAGAAAGTAATGCTGTACTTTCTGTATTCTTGATGTTATAATGAATTTCAAATGCATATTACATGCTTTCTGGCAACACTAGTTTCTTCGGTTTCACTCCATGTCCACACTGTCGGAACATGTTTGAGAACGGGAGTTTATTGGACAATTAATGACATAACAAGATGTTGTCTTGTGAAATGTGGCAACAATTTTGAATTCTGTGTATGTCAGAATTCCATAGTAAATGAACTTGAAGCGGTGACCGTTTTCCATTTACAAAAATGATTTTCGAATATGATGTAGTTAAACACTTTCTTATTGATCCTACAAGTGAGCTATTCACTTTTATGAATGCTATGATTGTTTTTGCCTGCGCCTCATCTATTTTACAATTTTTTTTTCTCTGAATACTTATGTATGTCTCTCTGATGTTGTCTAGGACTTCCTATCTCCCACCGTGAGTAGTCTGTTGCATTCGCTAGGTTTGGGAAAATATGCTATCAGTTTTGAAGCTGAAGAGGTATATACACTCCTCAGCAGCCTGTTTAGAGTTTTTCGCCATTATTGCTTCATTTTTCCAGTGAGATAATTATATTTTGAAACTTTAAATTAGCCCCAAACATTCAATAATACTCCTTTCAAGTCATTTTGTCTCGATGATTGTTAGATACGACTTCTCATGAAGAGGCTTAGCTTTAACAGAAACATAGACGCTGCATTCATTTTTATGCAAACCCTCATCAGAATATAAAAACCAAGATTCAACGTGTAAATCAAGAGACTTGCAGTTCTTTAAATGTGTATGTTTTATTGCAGATTGACATGGTTGCACTGAAGCAAATGGGAGAATTAGACCTGAAGGAATTGGGGATACCAATGGTATGAATAGTGTTCATTGACAGTAAATTATCTATCTATTTGGATATCATGAACGGAACTTTTTGTTTCCCCGACAATGCGAAATTTCCATTTTTTTCCCACTCATTTTAATTGATTGCTTGGTATGAAATTTCCAGGCTAACTTGATTGAATGAAACAATAGCTTACAGCTCCAATAATTTTGTATTATGCCCATTGGGCATATTTAGTCATTCATTCCAGCGGTGCTGATTTCTTGGTACCAAAAAGAAATCTATAAATTGAAAAGTACTGGTGACACTTTTTTTTATTATTTGCAGGGACCAAGAAAGAAGATACTTTCTGCGTTGCATTCCAGGCGTCCGAGAGTAAGTCTATCTTCCACATGGAGTAATTCTCCTCATATCTCAACTTCATTAGATCATATGAATTCTTCATATTTTAATCGAATTTGACATCTTATATTAATAATCCAAGAGCTTAAATTTCACAACAACGTCGGAGATAAACACTTCAGGTGTAGCTTAGAAAAAACCATATGTCCAATATTGTAAGCATACTGCCACCATTTGTTTGCTACGTGTGAACCATGTTTCAGAAGACACTTAAAAAAATCACGAACTTTTCTGTATTAGTAGTCATATAATGCAATCTAATATTATTTTGCAACATTGTTTTTGGCAAAACTCTATTACCTTTCCTTTCTTCCCACCTTACAGGTAAAAATGACGAAGAATCGAAAGAAATGTATTGACTACGAGTTTTTGTTCGGTTTTGATCTACACTGTTTTTGAAAAAATTATGTTCCAACGTTTGGAACTATAATTTTATTATAAATAAATAGATCAATTTCAAAAAGAGAAATATGTAATGTTATATATAACTATTAATCTGAAAAAATATAAATATAAAGAAGCTTAAATCGACCAAATTATAATATATAACCAGAAATAATCAACGTATGAACAAACAACACTAATGGTTGGCACAATAGAAGAGTACATAAATCACGGGTTACGATCTGGGCCTAGTTGGCTTCCTCTTTTCTAACTACATATCGATTTGATTTATATTTCTAATAAAAAAATAATAAATAAAAATTAATATTTTTTTTTACTCAAATCGACATATAATTACATAACATAAACTAACAAAAAATGATATTTTTTAAAGGAAAAATCATACTTCGAATATAAAAAAAAGTATTTTTTATAAATCGGATAGGGTGAAAATTGGTCTCATGAAGTTAACTTGTAAAATAATCTAACACCAGTTTTTATGCTTTCCTTCAAATGGGCAGGCTACCTGGCTCCAAACAGCCATTGATTTGGGGCTATGTAGCTCCTTCTTTCTAAAATGGGCTAGGTCTTATCGAAAAGAAAAAAATTGCCCCGCCGCAACAAGCGGGTTGCTTCCTTTGTCGTCGCCAGCGAGCTCTTGATTAGAAGACTCTAGGATAAGTTGCTAAAACAAATGGGGGAGAGAGGATCGGTGTTATTACAATTACAACAAAAAACTAATTAAGTAAGAGATAGCTTTCGCAGCTCAGAGAAAGGCCAAGACGGGTGATGAAAGGATTCTTTCTGCCTTTCTTACTAAGCTCTTTTATTCAAGAAAGATCTATTTGGCTACGATTTTCTGTTATTCTTTTCTTTAAGTACGTGTAGTGAATAAGAGGACATCAGCTACTTTAATCTAAGTTAAGAACTTTATCCGAGTATGAGAAAAATAGTTTTTCAAAGCCCACACATCTATGCAACCTCTAAGACTAAAATAAATTAGAGTGGATTTGAGGAGACGAATTTGAATACATAATGTTGATTATAGTTTTATTATTAACAATAGAATAGTAGATCAAATCTGAAATACATATATTACTTATTTACATATTAGTTGCACAAAGTATAATAACTTTCAAATAACACCATCATTGGATGAATTTTAAATACATCGTAATTAACATGAAAAACTATGTAAACATGCATGGGTGAATTTGAAGTTCATGATTGTGTTTATCTTAAATAAAAAAATACAATTAAATACATTTGAAATCCAAATGTGATATGAAGAAATTTTATAGGCCAACTCGAAAATATGGATATTATTTGGATGAAATATTTTCAGAATTTCATATACTTTTAACATTATATCAATACATCTCATTAAAATCTTAAATTTTATCGAAATTATTTAAAGTATAATTGCACTAGTATAAAATCTACCATCACATGCAACAAGGCATAGGTGACCACTAGACGATCGAATGACAGTGATTGTGAGTTTCATCGTTTTGGAAAAAAAAAGAGTAAAAACAAAAAAGAATAAAGAAGCATATATGACACCAAATAGTCGAGTCACAATCATATGGACGAACTGGAACAAAAACGGTACGCGCCAAATTGTAAAGAGCATTATATTAACAATACTCTCTTCTTTTGTAAAAGCATATATAATTCATGTTATGTGCTTGTTTGCTGCTTCTTTTTTCCCAAGCCCCACCGTGCTGATCAGCTACTCCAATTGTCAAATCTTACACATAATATCGCCAATTATCGAAATACCCAACGACAGTGACACCCCCTCCCCCGCATTTTTTAATTTTATAGATCATACTTACGATAAACAAATGTCTTGAAAGAAAATATGTTCTTATCACGTTCTTTGAGGGCTTATATTCATTCATCAAGATGGGTAATTGTGATATGATTTGAGTCTTTTTCTGTATTTATGATGATTTAACCGTTAATCAAAGAAAGAAATGTTGTTTTTGTCATGTAAAATCCTAAATTTCAGACCAAGAACACCATGTTGTTTCTGTGACTGAATTAACATTGTCTACTGCATTTTACTCTTACATTGTCGTACTAAAGCTTAATTTGTTGTCATTTCTTGAGATAAGATAGCAAGATGGACGTTAGACGTAGAAACATTATGCTTTTTATGTTGCTGCATCAAATGTTGTGCCGCTCTTTTCTGTTTTTATGTCTTTTAATACGACATAAAAGTGGATTACTCGCAAAGCGACGTCGTGCACCTCGTAGAAAACCACGCTCGTACACCATGACAATACGAATTAATGCACAATTGAGCCATTTGCATAGGATTATCGAATTAGGTGATGTTCAATGTGTCGTAAACTTGAGAATGAATCGGAATGCATTTTCCCGATTGTGTTACTTGGTCAGTACCATTGGAGGGTTGGTAGAATCGAGATACGTACGAATTGAAGAGAATATGGCATAACCTTGTTGAAACACTATTAAAATAAGTGGCATAAGCAAATAAATTTTACTGTGAAATACAAAATATTTTAACATTACATGACATCTAAAATTCTGTGTAAAACTCCAGCGAAGATTTAAACAATGTAATGACAATATAACAAAACAAATGGATGTCATATACTCTTGTCATCTCAATTTCAAAACTCTGAAAACCAAAACAAGTATGAGTATGAGGTAAATAAAATGATCACTACTAACTTTGAATGAGGCTACCTGTACGAAGTTACAATGACAATCCAACAAGGAATTCCACATTTTTTTGGCCAATTTGTACAAAGAAATTCTGCACAACTCTTTTTTTTTTTCAACATCACAATATGCAAATTGAAGTACATGAAAGTTGGAAAGAGATAAGGTTATGTGAGTCTCTTTCAAGGTAAAAAATCCATGAATAAATATAAACATAATTTTAACCCAAAAAAATTTAGCGCTATCACAATACATACAACATGGGTTTCTCAAAAAAGTATTATGTGGAACTATAAGTTTAACAACTCAAACTTCCACCAAAGACTAAAACTTATAATTGTTCATCAAGGCAAACCTAATATTTATTTTCGAAATCCACAGTAGATCTGGTGCTTTATGAAAGAGAAATCAAAATAAAACTGAAAAAATGGTATTATCCATGCCAATTGTGTCGTTGATGAGACAAGTGTTGGTGGGAAAAATGTGGCGAGAGCTTGGAAGGAATAAGTAAACAAGAATGGAAGAGAAGCAGGGGAAAAATTTAGTGAGAGCTTCAATGGAATGGGTAAGCCTGAATGGAAGAGTTGTAGGGATTCCAACTTGAAGATAGTTTTTTTTTAATTTAAAAATTTAGATTTAATTAAGGGCAGATTAGATATTTCAGCAGATATTCATTATTTGTACAATTATTTATCAAATACACCAAACATCATATAATTTATCACATTGTCGTAATCATTTACACCAAACACAATACTAAAAATTATGGTATTTTAATTATCATTCAAATTGTCATCAATTTATCAATGCATCGTTTATCCTATCACAGCAACCAAACTGGCCCTGGGTACAAATGTAATAACAATGGGACATGCAAGAGTGGCACCCTTTTCCATAATTTCATGCATGCATGCAAGTCTTCCATCTCTTTTTCCAATTTACCTTTTGGCATCAAGTCTCACAATCTTCTTCTTTTTTTTTTTTTTTGTTTCATTATAACGATGCTTTTATATTTTTTATAGAAACTCTCGGCTTTTTTATTTTTATTTTTCAAGTTATTCAAGATAGTTATTTAAATCACTCGCAAGAATTCCGTAAAATCACTCGCAAACATAAAGAGACAGCAATAATTCAAGCCCTCCTTTTAATAGTTTCTCCACCCATTATTCATCAATGGATTCCTGCTTACACTCTGTTTCCACCTATGCTTTTCTGTGTTCATCCATCTTCCACTCTTAGTCCCATCAGAAATAACCATCAGAATTAACCGATGCTATCCCTCTTTAATCTGAAACAAAAATGGGGAGTGACCAGCAAAGACGGAAGATTTCGTTTTACAAGTCACAGTCATCCTTACAGCTTCAGAAGAAGCTAGCTGAATCTCAGATTCAACAACCCTTTTCAGTTCCTATAGAGTTTGTGTGCCCCATCTCAAACTCATTAATGGCGGACCCTGTAATAGTATCATCCGGTCAAACCTTAGAAAGGAACTGCATACACGCCTGCGTGTCCCTTTCTTTTACACCCTCTCTCGCCGGCGGCGCCGACTTCTCCATAGTCATTCCCAACCTCGCCCTCAAGTCCGCCATTCTTAGCTGGTGCCACCTCCACCGCATTGACCCGCCAAAAACAATAGACTTTTACTCGGCTCAGAAACTCCTACGCACGTTAATGAACTCAGAAGATGGTGAAAATGGAAACCGTAGCGTTGGGTCGATTCGCGGGTCGGATAAGTTGGGCCGGACGCCGAGCGTTGTGTCCGCGGCGAGCTCCGACGTCCGGCCGAGTACTCTTCCTTTTGCAACCCGTCCCTCGTGTTATTCCTCATGTTCTTCATGCGATAATGAAATCATAGCGAATCCCAGTTTCTCGGAAGAGGCAGAACTCATGCTGAAGCTTAAAAGCTCTCAAATTTCTGATCAAGAAGAGGGTTTTGCTTCCCTCCGGAAACTGACTCGGACCCGGGAAGATACCCGTCTTCATCTCTGCACTCCGAGATTGCTATCCACTATAAAATCATTAATCCCCTCGAAATATGTAGCTTTGCAAGTGAACGCTATCGCGGCGCTGATGAACCTGTCGTTGGAGAAGCAAAACAAAGTAAAGATCGTACGTTCAGGAATCGTTCCGCCATTGATCAACGTTCTTCATGGACGATTTCCTGAATCGCAGGAGCATGCAGCTGGCGCGCTCTTTAGTTTATCCCTCGATGATCAGAACAAGACCGCCATTGGAGTCTTGGGAGCGCTGCCGCCGCCGCTCCACGCCCTTCGTTCTGCCTCGGAGCGGATTCGGCACTACTCGGCTATGGCTCTGTATCATCTCTCTCTGGTACAAAGCAATCGGGTCAAAATGGTCAAACTCGGGTCGGTTCAGACACTGTTAGGGATGGTGAAATCGGATCATATGCCGGCTCGGGTTATGTTGGTTTTATGCAACTTAGCTGCCAGCATGGAAGGGAGGGCTTCAATGCTGGATGGCGGTGCAGTGGATTGCTTTGTTAGTCTGCTGAGGCGTGACGAATTTGACTCGGTAGCGACTCGGGATAGGTGTTTGGCTGTGTTTTACGGTCTGAGCAATGGTGGATTAAGGTTCAAGGGGTTAGCGAAACAGGCGGGGGCCGAGAAAGTGCTAGAAAAGTTGGAGGGAAGGGGTAGTGATCATGTTAACGAGAAAGTGAGGAGGATATTGGAGACGTTGAGGAAGAAAGATGAGGAGGAAAATGAGGAGATCGATTGGGAAGAGTTGCTTAACTCGGACGAGGATGTGAGTCGGACACAGAGGCAAATCAAAGAGTCGAATTAAATTTTCAAGATATAATTTGGACTACTTTTATGGGTATTTTGGTTCATGATTGTCATTAGATGTATATATTACACTTGGCTGATGGCAATGTTCCTGGTTTTGGTGAAGATTGGTGTAGTTGTGAGGAAGATTTTCGATGAGTGATTGGATTCTAATGTTGTGTAAAGACAGTGTTGCGATTGAATGTTGCCTCACTGAATACCATGATAAAGAATTCAATAAGAAAGTGGGAGGAACAACATATTTCGAAGGAACCAACTTTAGTTTTTTAAAATAATTTTATGAATATATGATATCAAAATTTGACATGCCCCTAACTTTAATTTGGCAGGTTTCTTTCAAAGATTTGATCCCCATTTTCAGGTGGCATTCCGTGTAATAATAAAATACTCAAGTTAACATGCTATTAATAACTAATGAATTTTGTACCACACCCGTGGAATACTAAAGATTAGCCAAGTATATTTCACAATTTACAACAATCAAGTAGCATACCTCAACCAATGACTTGTAGCTTATATGACACTATATCTTAATTGTGAGACGAAGTTTTGAACCTTGCAGCTTATATGACACTATATCTTAATTGTGAGACGAAGTTTTTGGTTTAAAACGCAATAATAACAATCTCCTACGGAGTAAAAAGGGTAACGTACCACACTCAATAGCAAAATCTCTCCCAATAGAAGACATACAAAATCTCCTATTAAAAAAATTTCTGATATTACAGATTAGTCTGCCGTAAAAACGTGGAACTCAAAACCTACAAGATTCGGTCACCATTGTCCCCAACAGAAAAATGGGGCAAGGCCTCTTAATAAAAGAAAATGAGAGTTTGAAACAAAGCACATTACATCTCTTTCCGAGAAAGCTGCTTAGATGATGTAGTTTGGATGTCTTTTGTGTATATACTCGTTAGAGCGAAAAGCAACAAAACAAAAACAACTTGGGCACTCATGATGCCAAAATGGCTAATGCTGTTGCCTATCTCCATCCAGCTTCCAGTGTTTCGGACCTAAGAACATTAGTTGAACTCAGTAAATATTTATATGGAAACAAACTGATATAGGAAGCAAAGTCTGAGACAAAACGTCGTGATACCAGGAAGAAGAAGTGAATTGTCATCACATCTGAGCAAATTATGACAAGAAAATAGCATCCCAACAATGGAACTCTTATCAGTTTGGTAATTGCAGTGAACGTGCATCTGCAATTGATTTTATACATTCCAAGAGTTGGTCAGGTCCGAATTAAAAGGAAGTTATGTAACTTCATTAATCTATCCGGGAAAATTAACAAAACAAAGAAGCTCCCAATGTTGGAACAGAGAGCGGTCCACCGTCCATGTATGGAGAAATGATGTCAAAAAAATGAAAGCCACCACAATTGTGTGGATATCATTATAATGTTAGAAGTAATGGTTTCAGGGCTACTGAAAAATCCCAAAGTTGGTAGCAGCATGAAGAATAAAGCAATTTGAAGGAAAATACCTTCAAAAAAGAAATTTTCTAAATGAGTCAATAAATTAAATAAGCAAATATACTTACATGACAAGCACAAACGGTATCAATAACTTGAAAATGAGAAGTGCTGCCATAAGAAATGGCTGTACCAAAGATAAACAATGTGAGGTTATTACTAGAGACAAAACGCATATACTAAGGTTTTTAATTTTTGCTTACACTGAAGATTGTGACGAATCGGTACACAGATGATATTTCAAAACTCGCAATGCTTGCGAAATTGCCAGTTCCAAAGAATGCAATATTGAAAAAGACCATCTGTAAACAGTACAAATACTCAAGCATTGAATACAGTTAACAAAGTAAATATATTTTACTGCTTTCACAGGATTTTCAATCAATCCAAACAATCTACTGCATAAATTCTTTTAATTTGGTAAACATGCTGCAATTCAACAATCAAGTTTTACAGTTGCAACATGAAAGAGGAAGGATTTTATAAAGTTTGTCACAAATCTCTATCAAAAGAGACGTTATCTAGTGCATATTTTCATTAATAAGCCTTTCATCAAATAACCGTGTACAAATCCACAAACAAGTCAATTGAACTGTGCAAAGCTAAACAGAACTTGATTTTGAAAGCATTTGGAAAAGTTCAGCAGTGAAAAAAGATGCAATGACTTGTGATTCAAGAAACTGAGGACAAGCTTGAAGAAATCATGTCGTTTGATTGCATAAAGATAATCACCACTCTATCCTGCGTCCCTTTCTTACCAACATGGAAGCAAGCATGCAAACAACACATATTGGATGTTAAGAGGGGCTACTGAAATTTCCTTTCAGTTAAAGCTATATTAATAAGACCGGCTATCACTTACGAATGCCAACGAAATTCTCATATCAGACCACTGCAACGATCTATCATCAGATGTCAAAACCATGTTATCTTCCATGCCCTTGAAAGAAGCTGAAGATTTGTTGATCTTGCTTAAATATAAATAAGCATTTTCAAAAAGCAACCATGCCATAAGGGCAAGAGAAAGAGCACAATAGAATACAGCTTCATATCTGCATAAGTTTCACACAAAGTAAGATCATGAACTCCAAAAGAAAAAACAAATTTCTAATGTCTCAAGTTGATTAAGTATGAGAAATACCCTATAGACAGAAGGAGGAATGCAGGGGCGAAACCGAGAAATATAGAAGCAAGCCTAGACAAGATACCGGATCCCGAAAAAAGTGGAAGAACCATCGATACACCTGCGGAAGAATGAATAAATTAACAAACGTGAATTCAAATCGAAGCTGCAATTTAGACAATGAATAAGAAAATAATAATGTAATTTCAATCCAAATGTCTTCAAAAATGTCCATATTATTATGGGATTTGAATAAAATAATGTATCCTATGACCAATAGGACTGCTTTATTATGCACTAAAGATACATTTATATGGCCGGATAACACAAAGTGCACAAACAAAACTCAATAAGAGTGATGGATACAACATAGACAGGGTTAGGTGGTGTAGGCGTCAAATAAAAAGCATTATTTATCATTAGATGTCGGGTGAAGCACTTGAACATGCAAATTGTATTACTCGGAAGAAGAAAGTACACAGATTTAGTACCGAATCTGAGTATGATTGTTTGGCATAGCTTTTATCCACATGGAATATATTAAATAATCATTGAAACATGAGCAAAAAAAGTAAGTGATCACATTATTAAATCTCAGTCTGTGTCAAGGTCTTTCCAGTTGAATGTATACAAACAACCAAGTAACACAGAGATAGAGAAAATTAAGTGGAAATTCAGTATCAGATAAAGAGCAAAAATAATACCAGCAATGGACCAATTTATCAATTGGTGCAGTGCAAGCAGTTCCTGTTTTTCTGTTCTACGAGAAGTTGACAAATGCACCATAATTGATGAAAAGACAACCAGAGCAGTCTATTCCATTGCAGCAAAGAAGTGTCAATTAGATATTCCTGTGGATACATTTGCAGGATACCAACTGAAGGGAAGTAAAATATCAATACCTGTAAGAGGAAAAGCAAAGGGAATTTGGATTTCTTCATGCCATGAGTCAGACTGAGCCAATATTTACCATCTCCAGCATACATATGCAGATATCTTGTAACTCCACCGATTATTACAATCATTAATCCACTTAAAACACTTCAAAATACATACAGCAAACATGAAACATATAGTCAGTTCTGAGTAATTTTATGCTATTCTTACTGTACTATACAAAGGGATCGAGTCAAAGACTCAAAATAAGTTCTCAAAATATCAAATAGCTTAACTTGATGGTGAGACATTTTTGGTAGGAAAACACATTATGTCGATCAAAATTTGCAGGCTAAGAAGATTAAGGGAAAGAGACATAGTCATAAATAAAGATTTTTTTTGAATCGATCCAGTAAGCTAATTTCCTCGCTGTCTTCGTGACCAAGAAAGCATATGCGATTGAGTTTGAACTATAGTTGCTCTATAATCCATAAAGACTCTTGGGCATAATATAATTTGCTCTCTGAGGCAGCTCGACGAGCTTGTAACAATGTTATTCCCACTAAGCCCAATGAGATTTTAAAAGATTAAATAAATGCATTCCTGATACGATTTTATAGTCTCATTGATCAAATCAGAAATTCACAGTATAGGAAGAACAAGGGAAGAGTTGTGCATGAAAACAAGAAACTTACACTAGTTTAGTATTATCTGGAATTTCAGCAGGCATCAAAGTAAAAATAGACAAAAACCAACAAGCAAGCCAAACAAAAAAAGGTATTCCAGATTTCCACGGTATTGAGTAAAGAAGATAAACAGAAGCAATAACCCCAACAAGCACGAAAATCCAAGAATAGAGCTGCCTGTTCGTGAAGCTTTTCACCTGTATAAAGAATTAGATGAAATATCTCAAATAAGATTCAGAATACAATCATTTTGAACCAGCGCCTCAGAATAATATCAGATACCAGGATTTCAAGGACGACCACCGATACGACAAAAGAAGCCACAAGTTTTACAAGGTGAGCATTTTCCCTTCGATGCACGTATATCCATAGTGCTTTTATAAACTGATATTCACAGCTGATTTGGATCCATAAAAATATTGTCATCGCAAAATATGCATGATAGAGAGGAGGAGAGTGTTCCATAAAAAGTAGCATACACACTGATCCCATCAGCAAACATCCAGAGAAATAAACCTGTCATGGGAAACCAAAGTAACTTATTGTACAGAAGCAGAGGTAAGGTTGCTACTAGCTCAGTGTGTTTTACTACCTTCCAGGTGTTCTTCCTGAGGTAAACTGATTGCTCCTTCCCAAAAACAGTTTCAAATAATGCAGTATAAGATTTCAACACATGGAGAATCAGATAGATCATCCATCCAATATAGCCCAGTGAAATTACTGTAATCAGCATTAACCAGTCATAAGTTTGAAAATAATGAAGCCCTTCCATTGACAAGTTTCGAAGATCTTCAGACAGTTTCTTTGCGGACTTGTAGTCCCTGGTAGATATCAGATGCTCAATTTGATTCAATACCAAAATATAACTGTCCAAGGGTTTAAAAGGCTTGAAGAGTAGTGAGTTTTCCTGCTTTAATTCTTATTGAGAAAAGTTAAGGAAATTGTTAATAAAAAACCAATCCATCCTCCACAGCTATCTATGTAAAAGCAATAAAAGATTGAACTCTAAAAGTGAGTTAATGAGCACCAAGGTCATTGGCCCTGACCCTTCTCACCTGGCAGCTGATTCAAAATATGTTTTTCTCAACTAAATGCTTTTAGAAAAGATTAAAGAAGCAAAAGTTTAGAAATAACCACATTTCACAGTTTAAAATGGTGCTTCACATGATGGATACGTGACTTCCGCAGAAACTGATGGAGAATCTGCTTTGTGTTAGCCAGAACAGCCTCAACTTCTTCAACCTAGCACAAATCATTTTACCCATTCACTCCACTCAGATATCTCATACATTACTTAGGAAAAAAACTTGAAAGATGAAGAGTTCTAACCAGTAAA
>NC_133310.1:608018-718845 GCF_012295235.1 Primulina huaijiensis | reverse complement strand
TCATCATCTTGTGCAGTTTCTTCTTCATCTTCCTGGTTACTGGTTTTCGATTCATTCACAGGAATGTTTGTCAATGGCACTTCATCAGTCTTCTCGACTTCAGGACATTCATCTCCAGCTCCAATGTCTGACTTGTCCTTGTACAGAAGTTTCTCATTAAAGATTACATCCCTGCTCCGAATGATCTTCCGATTTTGGTCATCCCAGAAACGATAACCAAACTCATTATCTCCATAACCAATAAAGAAGCACTTCTTTGATTTCGGATCAAGTTTTGTTCTGCTTGCTGAATCAATATGAACATAGGATAGACATCCAAACACTTTCAAGAAAGAAAGGTTTACTTCTTTGCCGCTCCAAACCTCTTCGGGTATTTTGTAGTCCAGTGGTACCGAAGGTCCTCTGTTGATCAGATATGCTGCAGTGTTAACAGCATCAGCCCAGAATGATTTTGGCAATCCAGAATGCAATCTCATGCTCCTTGCGCGTTCATTCAAGGTCCTGTTCATCCTTTCAGCTACACCATTCTGTTGAGGTGTACCAGGAATGATTTTCTCCATCTTGATCCCGTTCTGTGCACAATATTTCTTGAACTCATCATCTTCATATTCTCCACCATTGTCAGACCGTAAGCACTTCACCTTCAAGTTGGTCTCATTTTCCACCATGGCTTTCCACCTTTTAAAGGTCTCGTAAACATCAGATTTATTTTTCAAAAAATAAACCCAAACTTTTCTACTCGAATCATCAATGAAAGTGACATAGTATCTCGAGCCTCCAAGGGATGTCACAGGAGATGGTCCCCATACATCAGTATGAACTAGCTCCAACTTTGCTGCTTTTGGTTCTCTGCCGCCTTTTGAAAAGCACACCTTCTTCTGCTTTCCAAATATACAGCTTTCACATATTTGGAGTTCAACAGTCTTTAATTCTGGTAGCTTTCCATTTGACACCAACATCTTCATTCCCTTCTCACTCATATGTCCAAGTCTATAATGCCATAGACTTGAATTGGCTCCAGCATCCACAGCTACTAATGTGTCTCTGCAACTGGAAGTCATATACAATGTTCCAGTTTTCTTTTCTCGAGCAACAATCATGACTCCTTTGTTCATTTTCCAGGAACCATCACTGAAGGTCACATTGTGGCCTTCATCATCGAGCTGTCCCACCGAGATCAGATTGCGTGTCAATTCTGGTACATGTCTGACTTTATTGATTTTCCAGACAGATCCATTTGACATCTTCATCCGTACATCACCAATACCAACAATTTCCAAGAGTTTTCCATCAGCCAGAAAAACTTTTCCGTAATCGCCAGCGATGTAATTATCAAATACATCGCGATCACCAGTGGTATGAAACGAAGCTCCCGAGTCCATAACCCAAGAATCAACAGGGCTTTCCATGGATAATAACAGAGCATCATGTACTTCATCAGTGACAGCATTGGCATTATTCTTCGTTGATCTGCAGTTCTTTTTCAGGTGACCAGTCTCACCACAGCTCCAGCACTTCATATTCTTTTCAAAGATGTTTTTGTCTTTTCCATTTCTTGACTTCGATCTACCGCGCCATCGGTTGGAACTCCTTTCACCACTGCTGCCTCTTCCTCTGTTATCAAGATTTAGAGCAGATCTCGATGATGTTGCTTCACCCGAGTCTTTTCTGCGAACTTCTTCAGCAAGGATTTGATCTCTAACATCATTGAGTTGTAGTTTTCCTTTTCCAACAGAGTTGCTAACCGCTGCCCGCATCGGTTCCCAATTGTCTGGTAAAGACGCCAGAAGAATAAGTGTCTGAATCTCATCATCAAATTTGATGTCCACCAATGTCAGCTGGGAGACAAGCGTGTTGAATTCATTTATGTGTTTTGCCACCGAAGCACCTTCTCCCATCTTCAAGTTGAATAACTTCTTCATGAGATGTACTTTGTTGTTTGCCGATGGCGTCTCGTACATGTCTGATAGAATGGTCATCATCTCCTCCGTAGTTTTGGCCTCCGCCACATTATGCGCTACGTTCTTTGTTAGGGTCAATCGTATGACACCTAAAACCTGTCGGTCAAGGAGCTCCCAATCATCATCCTCCATCTTTTCCGGTTTCTTTCCTGATAGAGGTTGATGGAGCTTCTTACTGTACAGATAATCTCTTATCTGTAACCGCCAGAACGAAAAATCTGTTCCGTCGAACTTGTTGATTCCCGGTCCCGATCCATCATCCCCGGCCATCACTTCTCTAGCCTTAGCAAAAAATCTAAAAAAATCTTTTCTGATGAGGAAGATCAGACAAAGCTGCAACCACAGAGCATACTCAGAATCCTTAAGAATTTTTACAACAAGGCTCTGATACCAGTTGTTGGGGAATTACAACGAAGCGATGCCGATCAAGATGATAATAGTACCCAAAACTTGCGGAATAAAATAACCAACAAGAACACAAAGATTTACGTGGTTCACCCAATATAGGCTACGTCCACGGAGCACTGCAACTTTTATAACTTGAAGAAATATTACAACAAGTGTATACACCAATACACTCAATATTTTTCACACTCCCAACCCGAGTATACCGAGAAAATAATTTCTCTAACGCACACAAAGAGAATTCCCTCACTCAAGAAAAAAATACACTCTTTTTTTCTATGCGCTTTCTTTTTATCAAAGCTAAAAAGCTTTTAATTTTGGAATAAAGTAACTGAAGGAATTGAGTTCTATTTATAACTAATTTCTAAATTCAATTTTGTAATGTTTTCGACGTGGGATGAGAGTTTTTTATTATTTTATTTAATACGTGGGCCCCACCCTATTAAATGATCAAACCACATTTAAAGTCTAAACAAATTCTAAAAAGATTAGTAGAAACTGGAAAGTAATAATTATCGCGGGACTATGTGAGAAAGTTTTAATTTTATCAAAATAATTAAGTTAAATATTAATTTGTATTTTAATTTTGGGGATAAATTTTTATTTTGGTAACTAATAACAAATATCATTTAAAAAAAAACTAATAACAAATATAAAGAATGTTTTTGTGAGATGATATCCATAAGCAACACCATATTTTTTGTTTCTGACTGAGGTCTGATGTACATCAAATCCCATTGGCTGGATGCTTACAATTTAATATATCGATTAATCAATTATATCAGACATCTAGAATCTCGTCTGTAACTAGTTTTGCCAGTGAAATTTTTTATTTGTTCTACTTTGATGATGATTTTGTGGGACAAAGTCCAAGAATCAAGATCTGGATTCCGACAAAAGTAAATAATTTATTAGCATTGATTCCCAAGAAACAACTAATTCATACAAAACGAGTTTGGATTTTATCCTACGTTTTACTTCAGGGACACTTGAGTTTTCCGCCACTGGTAGTCATGTCTGTATAACATTTGCCACATTTTTCTTTGTTGCCATATTGTCCCGGAGGAACACATTTGCATCTGTTGCAGCATGTCAAGCAAGTTCTCATGCATATATTCTTCCGAGAATGGTTCTTGCACCTCACCATGCATTGTGGAATGCATTCTGCACGTATGTAGGGCAAAGACAGAATTTTTTTCGGGTTCAGTCGAATTAAATGAATCTTCATCGAAGATGATAAGAAATTACCTAATATGGTTCTTGGTGGTTTAACAGGAGGAGGAGCTGGTGCCATGACTGGTGGAGGCCGAGTTGGCGGTGCACTGACCACTGAAGGAGGAGGTGGAGGGGCCGTCACTAATGGAGGAAGAGGTGGACATGATTTAGGTGGTGGTGGTGAGACCGTATCGTTTGGACTCAGTACGGGGGCATGGGCGCCGCTCTGAATACCAATTAACAAATTTCAGGCAATTGTTAAGAGTAGACATTTTAGTCTCACTAAATGGAAAATGATTTGTGTTCTAGCCTGGCAGAATTCAGTGCAAGGGATGCACTTGGGGCAAGAATTACTAAAGATCCAACTAAGATGCGGATGAGTTTTGGCAGCAACGCCTTACAAAGAGTCGAAGATGAACAATGACGTAGTCTCAGCAGTATTTACCTCAATAAGAACATCTTCTTCCCATTCTGATGAATCCTGCAAAACATAAGGATTCTTAGAGAATATCATGCTCATGTTGACGAAAGAAAATGCAACATCTACGTCCTTTATGTATCCACATACACATACACCCAATATAGAGTGAGAGCATACACTGGTATGGATTAGAAGAAAACATGCCAGCACAAGCAGCACAGCTTTTGAAGCCATTTCCTCAGCAATAGTTTTGAAAGTTTAAGAAATATCCATGGTTAGACAGTACTAGTTAAATTGTCAAGAGTAGATCCAAATGAATTTATGGAGTAGGTAAGCCAGCTCCAGAATCAAGGAGACATTATTTATTGGATTCTGTGCTGAATCTTGGTCACTGTCCTTACCACATGCAACGAGCCTTGTGTATGCCAGTCTATAATATCTAGCTCTCTAGTTTCTGATCAGTTTTCAGGCCTAAAGTAGAGTAAATTTTCACCAATTTGGTGGTAAAAACCAGCATGTAGACTTTATCTACTTATCCATGATCCAAAGCTTATTGGTCTCGCGAGTTAAGTTTAAAGTACGACAGGTTTAGAGATAGGTACAATGGCATCTCTGGTGGTCCAGAAAATACTGTGTCAAGGTACATGCATGGTTAACTAGGTTTCAGATTAATGGGCACCAATATGTAGCAGTACAGTTTTCTGACATAAAATACTAAGATAGCTGAGATATTCTATCCTTAAAGACTCCATCCATGTGACATCACATGTTAATGACATAGGTCAAAGAAGTAGCTTGCTGTAAGATTCATTTGATCAGTTATATTTTAAAGAGGATCATCAGTACAGCACATGAGGCGGTGAGCGACGATTTTAAAATTTCAACTTGGCAGTGAAGTAGTTCATCCCTTAGAGCATAGGGTTATTTCAACCAAATTAAAGTCAAGAACCCATAAATTTGATGGCTTGACGACTGCTCTCCGCCATCCTTTATACAATCCAAACTCACAGTTGTTCCATTCCTCAGCAGATTTATGAATGATATTGAACAACTTGCTTTTTAGTCATTGAAATTACAATAATATAATATGTTATTGAATGATAAAAAAAAGTTGACATTTTTACATCTGCTTCTCAACAATCCGGAACTTTTCCGACAACAAAACTCCATTTACCTTCCTCGTATATAAAAGTTAATCCATTTATGTTTAATTTCATAGTTTGTCCGTAACGCTTTCATGGTAATTGACCGGGAGGGTAGCCCTTGCATCAGATAAATGTGCTGTCTGTGTCATTTGACAAATAAATATTTAACTATTGAAAACAAGTCTGATAGAATGACATCTTTGAAATGCTCGGTGTGGGTTATACGGCCATGGTAAGTACCTTGGGCTCCCTTCTCTTATTGGGTGTAGAAAATCAGTTGTTTTCGCGTTTATTAAGGACAAAGCTTGGAGTAAGTTGAGTGGGTGGAGACAAACTTTTATCTAGAGTGGGTAAAGAAGTCCTCCTAAAATCTGTGGTGTAAGCTCTTCCAACTTATGTCATGAGTATTTTTGTTCTTCCTTACCTATCGTGTGAAGAGTTGGAACTTACGATGAATTTTTTTTGGTGGGGCAAATCGGATAACAATGAAGGTGGCATTATATGGACAAATTGGCATAAACTCTGTAAGCGGAAAAATGAAGGAGGGATGAGTTTTAAGAAGATTCAAGAATACAACAAGGCTCTCCTAGCCAAACAAGGCTGGAAACTACTAAAGGATCCATATGCGTTAGTTTCTCGGATTATGATAGCTCGATACTTTCCGGAAAATAATTTTTCGGACTCTAAGATGGTGGCCTGATCCGAGTTTTTTTGGAGTGGTATCATGGCATATAATTCAGGGGATGATTCGACAAGGTGTGAGAAAAAGAATTGGCTGAGGAAATCGAGTGAGGATTTGGGAAGATCCTTGGCTGCCTGATATGCATAATCCCTTCATCGAAACAGATAGCATTCCGGATTTGCATCAGACAACTGTTAGCTCTTTGAGGGATATGGCTAACGGAAATTGGGATGTGATCTGGTGAAGGACCTATTCTCGGAGAGGGATCAAAGATTAATTCTATCTATTATACTGAGCCAAACTGAAAGTGAAGACAGATGGATGTGGGCTGACGAGAAGAGAGGAATTTACACGGTCAAAAGAGGGTATAATATGCAAGAAAAAGTGACCCATATCAGAAGAAGGATAAGCACGTAGAAAATGGCGCCGACCATTGTCTACAACTTTTGACAAAATATGCGTACGCCGCCTCAACTTTAGAAAATTGAAACGCACATGCGCCTCTTATTTTGACAATAAGGCTCCCGCAATCACTCATTGATGGTATGAGAGTCATATATATACTGGTGATTGAGGTTCCTAAGCACACATTATAAGAACAAAATACACAATTTACATAGATGGTTGAAGTGCTTAGAAGATTCAATCGGAGGAAAACAGAAAACTTACAAAATTATTCGATGGCCGGATGTAACGCTCGATCCGCTTTCGTATATTGTTTATTATGTTTATAAAAGTGTTGATACACGAATTTTGAGAAAAATTCTAACATAAGATGCTCGTGAGAGGGAATCAACAGGAGTTAAATTCGTGCAGCATAAACTGGAAAATGGTGTGGAGTTCGGGAGTTCCAACGAAAATTCGTAATTTCATTTGGAGGCTTGTTTACCAACTATGAAAGCTTTAAGGACTTGCAAAGTGGAGGTGTTAGAAACCTGCCCTATTTGCCATAACGAACCAGAAGTTGAGCTTCATGTGCTGGTTTTGTGTCCATTCGCAAGAAATGTGTGGTGTCTTACATCTTTTGGCAGCCATTTTTTGCCTATGCGTCTATAAGGGAATGGTGGAACAATCTTGTCACAAATAACGATTTACGTGAGATGGAGTTAATTGCAATGGTTTTATGGAACATTTGGCAAAATAGAAATAATGTGGTTTGCAATGGAGAGTGCAAACCAGTGTTGTTGGTTTTCCTATGTGCTTTGGATCTCCTTTCAGAGTGGCAGGCGGCCAAAACACATGTGTGTGACATCGTAATACCACAAGGCAGATTGCAACGGGAAATTGGCAGAAACCTGCGGAAAACCGTCATTGTAATGTAGATGCAGTTGTGTTCCCAAATTCTTCTTTTATAGACTACTGTTGTATTCTCAGAGACTCCCAAGGAATTGTGATTAATTCAACTCATGGTACTCTACTTGGAAGTTTTTCACCGACAGATGCAGAAGCGATGGCAGTACGAGAAGCTCTTAGTTGGCTGAAAAATCTGAACATCTAGCAAGTTATGGTCGAAGCTGATGCTCTTTTGTTATTGAAGCATTGCAAAAGCCAGAATTGGATGCTTCAAATATTTTTGCATATCAGTTCGCGAATCAGGTTGTCCATGCTCAAGAGCATAGGGAGACTTCTATGACCGGTCTAGTAGGTAGAACCTCTCCTTCTCCTACTTTGGTTTCTTAAGTTGTACTTCCTGATTTGGTTTAATGAAATACCAATGTTGCTATTTTAAAAAAAGCCTAATAGAAGATTTTGCACGAACTTAAGGTTTATATTAAAATGAAAGAAACATAGATTGAATGCTCAAGAGAGGTTTTTCTTTGGAGGAAAGAAAATCATTGTTTAAAGAACAAGCTATTTTGTACTTGAAGTAGGATAAAATTAAGATAGTTGAATTTATCACAAGTCGAATTTTGTTCGAATCTGCGAATTGCATAGAAGGATAATTTAGTTAACATATCACGCGATGAAAATAAAAAGAGGAAGAGAATGATGAACAACGCAGAAAAGTTCATATATATTCGGTATTGTATATATTTTTATTTGAAACAAGAGGTGGTTTATTTAAGTTATACAATCAAAGAATAGATTCAATTTTAGGTATCCCCCAACTCTCAAGTCTTGTATCTCCTTCACTCCTGTCTAATAATGTCCCATTAATTCTATGCAATACAGTGTTCTAAAGCAACTGAAATTTGAATCTCAGCTCACTTGCTCCCCAATTAAATCCAAGCCCATGACAAGAAACGACAGCCCCTGGAACAGCAAGTAGTAGAAATGAACCCCGTGAGCAGATAACAGGCTTCTTGTGGCAGCAGTGATCAGAAGAAAGGCGAGTGCGAGTTCTTTTCTGTAAATTCTGTTCTTCTTTTTGGGAGCAGTGGCACTCTTTTGATCCTTCTGCTCATTGTATTTCTCGAGCATTTCGATCCCGGATTCAGAAAGCTTCCTCTGAAGCTTTTCTTCATGTAAGGTTTTCGTCTCCATTTCGGCCAAGGAAAGCAAGTCTGATTCTGATGCGCGGCCGGTTTTCTTTGTCACGACCCATTCGTATGCGCTTCCGAGTTTAAATAGTCCGGATACCATCGCGTTGAATTTCGTGACTGACATCGTATTTTCGAAGAGCAGATATGGGATTATAAAGGGGAAAGATTTTGGGGCAGGTAGGATGTTGAGAATCGACATGACGATGGGAACGTAGCAGATAACCCAGGCTGGTAACTGGGCTTCTGGTATGAACATTGTTAGTGGGAGTATGATGCAGAATAGTGTGAACGAATAGAAGGGAAGTATCAGTTTTCGCAGGAGAAAGAATAGGAATATCAAGTTTGCTTTCTTCCATGCCGATATCTGCAGAAACAACAAAAAACATTAAGAAAAATGAAGTGTTCAGTGAAAGTTTTGAACTTGTGCAGTTTCTTGAGAAGGGATGGATGGATGGATACCTTTGATGTTAAGATTGCGGGAATGCATAATCTGAAGAGATGCATCGGGCCGGAATGCCACCGGTGCTGTTGCTTCTTGTAGGCTTCGTATGATTCGGGTAACTCGCAAAGCACTCTTACATCATTGAGGAAGATGAATTTCCATCCGTGTAAGTGGGCTCGAACGGCTATATCCATGTCCTCCACCGTTGTTCTTTCGAGCCATCCACCTGAATCCTCCAGGGCCTTAATCCTCCAAACACCGGCGGTCCCATTAAAACCAAAGAAGTTGAGAAAAACTCCGTTAGCCTGCTGTTCAACCTCGAAATGGAAGCATAAATTGATGTTCTGCAGCCTCGTGAGCAAGTTTTCATCTTTGTTCACAAATGACCAGCGAGCCTGGACAAGGCCTACCTCAGATTTTCCCTGTAATAAGAAGAAAATATTCATAAAAACAGTAATGGTAACTCAACAGGCATGTTACTAAATCAGAAGTTTCAGGTTACTACCTTGAAATGAGGAATGGTCAGTTTGAGGAAATCAGGGTTGGGTTGAAAGTCCGCATCAAAAATGGTAACAAATTCGTAGTTCTTAACATATTCACAAGCCATTGCGGATTTAAGGTTGCCGGCTTTATAGCCTGTCCGAATAAATCGGTGCCTGTAAACTATGTTCACTCCTTTCCCCTTCCAAGACGACACTTCTTCCCTGATCAAATGCTGTAAAAGTTTGTCATCTGAATCATCCAACACTTGAACAAGAAACCGATCCTTCGGCCAATCTAATTGGCAAGCAGCGGCAATAGACTGATCAAATACCTTAAAATTCACAAACCCGAAACCGGATTAGCATCAATGGCAAAGTTGAAGAACCATGCCAGAAGAAAATGAAGAAAAAACAGAGACAGGGGAAAATGGAGAGTGCCCATTACCTCTTTCTCGTTGCACATAGGAATCTGAACAAGAACCATAGGGAAACTTGCCCCGTCTTCAATGTCGAAAGTCTCACCTTCTATTACAGGTTTCAAATTCCTGAACTTAATCCAGAACCATCCTAAACATTGAATGAGTCGATCCAAGGATTGAATGATGAATAAAACAATGCAAAACTTGGAAATCGTAACCACCAATGGCGCAACATAATCTGCTCTGAATCTCAGCCAAGCCACGTAACACCACTGCACCAGATTCTGTACCTCCCATGGATTCAGCTTACTCAAATCCCATTTGTTGAAATAAGCAAAGGTTTCAACCAAAAGGGCCGCCACCGAAATCGCAAGAAAAACTTTTATAAACCTGTACAATCTCCTTCCCCTGTACCTCGGGTCCTCTTCGTTCGGATCCGATGAAGCAATGCGCTTCTTGATCGACCCGAAAACCGAACACAAACCCATTGCTAACCACGGAATGCAAGCCAAAGCTCTGTTCGCTTTCAAGAAAAGAACCCAAGTGAACTGCTTCGGGCTCGCACTCTTCTGCTTCTCCTTGAATATAGATTCAGCAGCAGCGTTATTCAGCTCTATCAAGGAGATGTTCTCAGGCTTCTCCAGTGTAACCACCACAGAACCCGGCGACATTGGAAACGTGGAACCGTAAACCCAATCACCAGAATGCAAGAGAATGGAACAAGAAACGAAAATCTTGGGAAATGAAACAAAGAACCCACCTAAAAGTTTTCAGCTGCGAGATTCACAAAATGTCGCGTCATGATTTTCTTGATATGGAAACACTGAAACACATACAGAGCTGTAGTATTTGTAGTTATTATGTAAATAAAACTGTTTTTTTCACTGAAATCTGGATCTCAAAACAGAAAAGAAGAATGGCACAGATTCCAGAAATTCAGTTCGAACTCAGCAATCAAATCCCAAGTCAAACCAGAGACACACACACAGAGAGAGAATAAGTTGTTGCATATGTAATAAATATGCAATCTCAAATAATGCAAAGTACAGGTTCCTGTGTCCCAAGGAAGAAGGCTCACGCCAAATTAAATTATTCATTAGATTTTAATCCACCAATCTTTAATGTGTAACACAATTCTAAGACATAAAAAAACACACCAACTTCTCTTTCTGACTTTTTAATTGCTTTCAACTTCTTATATTCAAACTTTAAATTATTTTAATGTATAATAAAATGACAGTTGTTGGATTAAAAAAAAATGTGAATTGGAAGAAGGTTTTTATAAAGAATTGCGTGTTATATAAAACTGGCAAGAGTGACCATTCAAAGTGTCGGTGTGAGAGAAGATGCATTAAATGCGGAACTAAATTACACCCAAAATCGTCTGTATGTGATCAATCATCCCAGCCCTGATAAAAAGCTTTTTGTCTAGTTCACACATTTTTTTATTTTTTTGGTCACGTTATATTTTAATTTACCATTTTAGTCTACTAATTTGTATTTTTTATTTTATTATTTTACCATTTTAGTCTACTAATTTGTATTTTTTATTTTATTATTTTAAGTCGGAGTGATGATGTGAGGTTCAAAATGATGACTTGACATCGGATATCGCTGATATGTTCTATATTATGTCAGCACTCAATTAAAAAAATCGAAAATTGATTAATAGACTAAAACCGTGAATTCACCGATAACAAACTCAAAAATTAAAAACTAACAAATTACATTATACAAAATGTAATTTGATTCGTACAATTTGTATGTGTTACCAAATGTGAATAAATTATGTTTATCACCAATTATTTTGAAAAGATCTTTAAAATAAGTTTCGTTCACATATGAATGAAAATTACTTTATATTTATTTTATAAAAAAATGTATGAAGAATGAAATCATTGGGACGGTCGGTTTGTTAATTAAAATTGGTTGTTGAAAGCTTAAGTTATTGAGGCCATACACATATTTCTATTTGCATAGAATCAAATTTTATGTTAAGAAAATATTGCAAATAAGATTTCGAGTTCGAAATTAAATTTCAGTTTTTTTTTTTAAAAAAAAAACGATGTCGAATTTGAATATTTCTAGGGTGGGCATTTGTTAATTTTTGTTCAAAGAATAATAATTTGAATTTCTATAATTAAGTAAATCTTGCATTCTAATGTAGAACATTATTTTGAACTGAGAATTTATTATACTTTCTCAAATCACAAATCATATACAATTTATTAAGCATGAGACCCTTGAAGACTTCACTGACGTCTTTTCTTTACCTTGATTAAACTAAAAACGCAAAGGTGGTGTTCGGATGTATAAATTTAATTTGAATAAACAGATTCGATTTTAAAATACATTTGAAATGACAATAAACTATATTTCATTTCAAATCAATGGACTTTTTTTAAAAAAAAAATTATTAGGTTGTAAATCCATTTTCAAGAAAATAAATCAACTGATTAAAGGTATATTTATTTTACATAAATATTTACTCTATAGGGAAAATATACTTTGATGATATGTTTATATGTTATTTATTTCAAATAAGGTCTAATAGGACAATCAAAACCATGTATGTATTCCAACTCTTAAAGACGTGTGGGAGAACGCAACATAATCAATTGTTCTCTATTTCGCTGTTTTCTTATCTTATCATTACCAAAAATGTTTATGATTTGTTAGGTCTTTTGTGAGATGGTCTCACGAATCTTTGTCTGTGAGACAGGTCAATCCTCCCGATATTCACAATAAAAAGTAATACTTTTAGCATAAAAAGTAAGATTTTTTCATGAATAACTCGAATAAGAGATCCGTCTCACATGGTACGACCTGTGAGACCGTGTCACCCAAATTTTTGACTACTTATATAGCTCACAAAAATTCATATATTGACATTTAATTTAGACTTAAATAATTGATCACAAATGAAATGTGAGATAAGTAGCATTTTTGATTGATGATAGTTCGCTTTCAATCAAAATCACAGTTTCAAATCAAACATGAAAATACTTTTAATGTTTGAAGGGTAAATTTGTGATTTGATAATTAATCATAATCTTTTGACTTTTATCAATGAAGTCAAATACATTATTAATATAGACAAAGTCGTATGTTTTGCTCGTCTTGGTGTTAACTCTAATCGACTAAAAACCTCTATGTTGGTTGTGCATATACGTAAAAATGCATATGATACTTCTTGCTACATTGATTTTTATCAGTCAACTATCAATTAGCATGGATCAGTGACAAAACACAACAATATCTTAATAGATTCAAGTATGTTACAACATATTTTACTAGCGGTTAGATTTTACCTATCTACTAGCATCAATGGTCGGGACCTCGAAAATCCGGCCAAAGAATCGGATCTATCGAAGAATCTAACCTCTTGGTATGGATCGGACCATCCATTCTAGCGGGATCACAACCCTTTCAGTTTTATAGGGAGGCCAGTTGTAAAAGACTAATTACATCTAATTAATCTTTCTCACGTGGTGAGATTCCTATATCTTGGAATTACAAATTATAATTATAATTAATTAAATATATCAAATTACACATTAAAACCTCGCATTTATTTATGTTCATAGATACTTCAACAATCACATTCTATTGTTTCCTTTTAGTACACACGCACATATATATTTGGTGGAACTTAATTATATGATCAAGAATCGATTTAAAATTAAATGTTTTGTATAAATAATAATATTTTTATTATTTGAAAAAATATACAATCACCTTTTTTATATATAAATTATATTATATCGATTAAATATTTATTTGAATACCAATACGTAAGCAGCATTAATTATCACGTTGCTATGTTAATTTGTGGGAGCAGTGCCTCGTTACAACACCATCTGCTCCACATGCTATGCTTCTATAATTAAAATTTTTTTTTAAAAAAATCTTATGAAAATTGACTGTCGTGGTATTAAAATATTTGGGATTGCCATATATAGCCAAGATAATATAACTGAAAAATTGAGAAGATATTAAATGTAATAAAAACTGTATCTCACATTTTATATACGAAAAGATCGATCGAAATCAAGTTGACATGAATAAAATCATGAGCAGAATCACATAGGAAATATATAAATTGGAATTGATAAAGGGTCTCCATCGTTAGGTCCGGCAAGATGGCCGGGTTTATGTTGCATGAAAATCTACTGTTAGGTGAGATTGAGTTACCGGCAACCAAGTCTAGTTACTGTCAACATGCTAGCCCTACTATAGACCAACATATACAAGTTACGAATTTTGTGACCAAGAACAAAACCCGATATTAACGTAACCAATTATTAGAATTAAAAAAATCTTCTTCATAAGATAAAATGGAAAACATAGATCATTGCATGCAAAATCCCAGATTCAAGTGTGTCATATATAGTAGCGAAGAAACCGTTATCCTTATTTTTTAATTTATCATCTCATCGAATCGAGCACGAAATTTGAAATGTGAGACATAGGAGCAAGCTGATATATAATTTCATTGGAGTACAATGTGTCCCACTCTCGCATAAAATATGATTAAAATTAATTACTTACATTAGAGAAGAATAAAGATGGAAGTCCAGAGAGAATTATGGACAAAAAAGTTTGAGTGATTATGTGTAGTGGATGAGATGTCAAAATCTTTTGGTAAGAAGGGACAAATTCTAGGTAGGGTAAATTGACATAAATAAGAATTTGTAAGCTGGCGCCATTAGGAACAAATCATGGCTGCTAATTAGCAGGAATTGTAAGAATATTAGGATTAATATAAAAACTAACAAAACCGACAGCATAAAACTTTGATATTTCAAAAAGTATATGTCAAGTTGAGGCTTTGCTTCAACTCGAGAAGGGCCGGCGGAGAAAGAAAATATGGGACAAAAGAACTATAAAAATGGATCAAATTGAAAAGAAAAACAAGTGATTTGTACTGATAATTTTGTATTCATTCAGACAAAAGTTCATTAATGTTTTTAAGGATTTTTTTTTCATTTTTGTTCCATAATTCAAAGCAAAACAGCTTCTCCGCGAAAAAACGAGCAAAAGTAGTTTTTTGGCATCGTAACTGTTGGAAATTTTAATAAAAATTTAAAGGTTGAATAAAAAATTGTGTCTCATGAATGTGGGAGTGTCTTTTGGCTCTCCACATTCTTGAGTTAATTGAAGAGTTTTGACTCTTCATATTCTTGAGTTAATGGGAAGATTAATTGAGTTAATTAATCTTCCATGACTCTTGGTGTGCATTTTGGGGCTTATAAATAGTGGGTTCATTTCCTCATTTCAAGTACATGAAATTTTCTCTCTTTCAAGCTCTCTCTTGCATTACATATTGTTATCTTTCCATTTGGCCTCTCGTAAAATCTCGGTGATAAAGTAAAGGTACGTTTTCAGTTCGCCGTAGTAGTGTCTCGTGCTAAGTCACTGCTGGTTGTTCCGTTGTATCCTGGGAAACAGACGTCCGCTGAAACCTCGAAGCACATACCGGAGAGGGCGAATCTGTTTTAAGGAAACTGTACATGCTACAGGCCTCGGTTTGGTTTTGTTTTCTTTTACATAATAGTCATACTGTAAACATCACACTTGTTTCGGTTATTACTTTATCTCTACAAGTTTGTTTTTACGCTACTGGTTTTAGCAATTTTTCTAACAATCTTAAAACAGATTACTCATTACGTGTTGTTTCAGATATGGCTACTGAAACCAGTGTGCAAAGGGAAACTGGTCATGTTGTCCCTCCTCAAGTTGTCCCTCATGGTACCCCACGTGCTGCTGCGGTTACTGTTCCAGCCAGTCACGGTGAAAAACCTGAGAAGTTCACTGGTGTGGACTTCAAAAGGTGGCAGCAGAAGATGCTGTTTTACTTGACGATGCTGAACCTGGCAAGATTCCTTACTGAGGAGGCTCCTAAACTCAACGAGGGTGAGGGAGATGTTGAATCTGTTAGTGCGGTTGAGGCATGGAATCATTCTGATTTCTTATGCCGAAACTATGTACTAAACGGATTGGCCGATTCGCTCTACAACGTGTTTTGCGAAAAGAAAACGGCTAAAGAACTGTGGGAATCTCTTGACAGAAAGTACAAAACCGAGGATGCCGGGGCCAAGAAATTTCTTGTTGGTCGTTTTTTGGACTTTAAAATGGTGGATTCAAAGCCGGTTATCAGTCAAGTTCAAGAACTCCAAGTGTTTCTTCACGAGATTCACGGTGAGGGGATGACTTTGAGAGAATCATTCCAAGTGACCGCTATTGTTGAGAAGCTACCACCAGCTTGGAAGGATTTCAAAAATTACTTGAAGCACAAGCGAAAGGAGATGAATGTTGAAGAGCTCGTTGTTCGACTTCGTATCGAGGAAGACAATAAGAGCTCGGAAAGACGATTGTTTTCTCCTATTGCTGCTAAGGCAAATGTTGTCGAGCATGGTCAAAGCTCGAAAAAGAGAACATTTTCCTCTTCCAACAAAAGGTTGAACATGGGACCCAAGGGAGGCATTTCGAAGAAAAAGTTCTCCGGAAAATGCTACAATTGTGATGGTATGGGTCACAAGGCATCTGAGTGTAAGAAGCCGAAGAGAAACCGAGAGGCGAATGTGGTAGAGAACATTGCTCATGAGGTTTCGAACATGAATCTCTGTGCTGTAATATCAGAGGTTAAGCTGGTGGGTTCTAATCCAAGGGAGTGGTGGATCGACACTGGTGCCACTCGCCATGTTTGCTCCGACAAGGAGATTTTTGCTACTCTTGAGGAATCTATGAATGGGGAAAAGTTATTCATGGGAAATTCCGCCACTTCGGAGATCAAGGGTGAAGGGAAAGTTATCCTAAAGATGACATCTGGAAAAGAACTGACTTTGAACAATGTGCTGTTTGTGCCTGACATCCGCAAGAACTTGGTGTCAGGGTCGCTTCTTAACAAGCATGGTTTCCGCATTGTATTCGAGTCAGATAAGGTGGTTTTGTCGAAAAGTGGAATGTTTGTTGGCAAAGGGTATGTTTGTAATGGTTTATTCAAACTCAATGTGATGGCTATTAAGCCTGTGATGAATAAAGTTAATGCATTTGCTTACTTGCTTGAGTCTTCTTGTTTATGGCATGGTAGACTTGGACACGTTAATTATGATACAATTCGTAGACTAATTAACATGAAAAGCATTCCTGCATTCCAAATTGATAAACAACACAAATGTGAAACCTGTGTTGAGGCAAAACTAAAGAGATCATCTTTTCGAACTATTGAAAGAAATAGTGAACCACTTGATATAATTCACAGTGATGTATGTGATTTAAAAGGTGTACAAACTCGTGGTGGAAATAAATATTTCATTACTTTTGTTGACGATAGCACAAAATTTTGTTATGTGTATCTCCTCAAAAGTAAGGATGAAGCTATTGACAAATTTGTCCAATATAAGAGTGAAGTTGAAAATCAACTTAGCAATAAAATTAAGGTGCTAAGAAGTGATCGTGGAGGTGAATATGAATCACCATTTGCTGAGTTTTGTGCTCAACATGGTATCAAACACGAAAGAACTGCACCTTATTCTCCTCAGCAAAATGGCATTGCAGAGAGAAAGAATCGCACCCTGAAAGAAATGATGAATGCGTTGTTATTAAGTTCTGGTTTACCACAGAACATGTGGGGAGAAGCTGTTTTAACAGCAAATTACCTTTTAAATAAGGTGCCCCGAAAGAAGCAAGATAAAAGTCCATATGAGTTATGGAAAGGTAGAAGTCCTTCCTACCAATACTTGCGAGTGTGGGGGTGTCTTGCCAAGGTAGCAGTACCCACACCAAAGAAAGTAAAGATAGGACCAAAAACTGTGGATTGCATTTTCATTGGATATGCTCAAAACAGTAGTGCGTATCGTTTTCTTGTACATGAATCTCAAATACCTGATATTCACAAGAATACGATAATGGAATCAAGAAATGCTTCGTTCTTTGAACACATGTTTCCATACAAATCTAAGGAAGAACCAAGTTCATCCAAAAGATTGTATGAGACAATTGATAAAGAACAAGAGCTTGATCAAGATATTGAACCTAGACGTAGTAAGAGAGCTAGGACAGAGAAATCCTTTGGTCCGGATTTCATCACTTTCATGATGGAAAGTGAACCTCAAAGCTTCAAGGAAGCAATAAGTTCATCTGAGGGACCTCTATGGAAAGAGGCTATCAATTCCGAAATGGAATCCATTTTACAAAACCATACGTGGGAATTAGTAAATCTTCCTCCGGGAAGCAAACCGCTAGGCTGTAAATGGGTTTTCAAAAGGAAAATGAAATCAGATGGAACCATAGATAAGTATAAAGCTAGATTGGTAATTAAAGGTTACCATCAACGTGAAGGGCTTGATTACTTTGACACATATTCTCCTGTATCGAGAATAACCTCTATTCGTGTGATACTTGCGATTGCCGCCTTACGGAATCTTGAAGTACACCAAATGGACGTAAAGACAGCTTTTCTAAATGGAGATTTAGAAGAGGAAATTTACATGGAACAACCTGAGGGATTTTCTGCGATTGGGCAAGAAAATAAGGTATGTAAATTGGTGAAGTCTCTGTATGGCTTAAAACAAGCACCAAAGCAATGGCACGAAAAATTTGATAAAGCCATGATAGAAAGTGGATTTAAATTCAGTGAATGTGACAAATGTGTATACATAAAGAACACTGAAGTTGGATATGTCATTTTATGTCTTTACGTGGATGACATACTTATCATTGGTAGTAATGATAAGATGATTAAATCCACAAAGAGGTTATTGAACTCAAGATTTGACATGAAAGATTTGGGCTTAGCCGACGTAATCCTTGGAATTAAAATTCATAGAACATCAGAAGGGCTAGTCCTAAGTCAGTCACATTATGTTGACAAAATACTTGAGAAATTCAATAATGATGACTCTGCATTGGCTAGAACCCCGATAGACACAAGTCAGCATCTATCAAAGAATCGAGGTGAGACTATGTCTCAATTAGAATACTCTCGAGTCATTGGAAGTCTGATGTACTTAATGAGTTGTACAAGACCAGACATAGCTTATGCAGTAAGCAAATTGAGTAGATTCACGAGTAATCCAGGAGTTGAACACTGGAAAGCAATTATCAGATTGCTAAGATACTTAAGGTACACTCGCGATAATGGGCTGCACTATACCAGATATCATGCTGTTATTGAAGGATACAGTGATGCAAATTGAATATCTGATATGAAATACTCAAAATCTACAAGTGGATTTGTATTCACTTTAGGAGGTGCATCAATTGCGTGGAAATCTTCTAAACAAACTGTAATAGCCAGATCCACGATGGAATCTGAGTTTATAGCTCTTGACAAGTGTGGTGAAGAGGCTGAATGGCTGCGTCATTTTTTAGAAGATGTTCCAGGATGGGAAAAACCTGTGCAGGCAATATGCATACATTGTGATAGCCAATCTGCGATTGGAAGGGCACAAAATAATATGTATAATGGTAAGTCTAGGCATATACGTCGTAGACATAATACCATTAGACAACTACTCTCAACTGGAGTTATATCTGTTGACTATGTAAAGTCAAAGGATAATATAGCGGATCCGCTAACAAAAGGGTTAAACAGAGAGTTAGTTGCGAAAATGTCAAGGGGAATGGGGCTCAAGCCTATAGAATAAATTGGTGTGAAGGAAAACCCAACCTACGCTGACTGGAGATCCCAAGAACTAGGTTCAATGGGAAAACCTAATCGCACTGATTTGGTAGATCACTGTGGGGGTTATCCCTAGTCCGTTCCTATTATAAAACAGTGAATGTTGAGGATAAGCTTACGGCTTTTAATGATTCTGATAAGAAGCAATACAGAATCACCTATGTGAGAGAGAAGTGGGGCCGCTTCGAAGGAATTGCAGGGCTCAATTCTAGACCCTCTTGCAGAACCAGGCGTGTGTTCATGGCCAAAATGAACACAATCATGAGAACTGAATAGTATCAGGGAGAATCTTGTGTGAAGTATATCTTAATTTACATAAACGGCAGAACAGTTCAAGGACATCATATCTACTGGTCAGCTAGTAAAGCAAATATATTTCATGAGGGAAGGTTCAAAGGGTAACACCTACCTATCCTATGCAGGATTCAACTGTAGAACTTTGTCTACAAGATTTGTATCAATTTTCATTCATGTGGGGGATTGTTGGAAGTTTTAATAAAAATTTAGAGGTTGAATAAAAAATTGTGTCTCATGAATGTGGGAGTGTCTTTTGGCTCTCCACATTCTTGAGTTAATTGAAGAGTTTTGACTCTTCATATTCTTGAGTTAATGGGAAGATTAATTGAGTTAATTAATCTTCCATGACTCTTGGTGTGCATTTTGGGGCTTATAAATAGTGGGTTCATTTCCTCATTTCAAGTACATGAAATTTTCTCTCTTTCAAGCTCTCTCTTGCATTACATATTGTTATCTTTCCATTTGGCCTCTCGTAAAATCTCGGTGATAAAGTAAAGGTACGTTTTCAGTTCGCCGTAGTAGTGTCTCGTGCTAAGTCACTGCTGGTTGTTCCGTTGTATCCTGGGAAACAGACGTCCGCTGAAACCTCGAAGCACATACCGGAGAGGGCGAATCTGTTTTAAGGAAACTGTACATGCTACAGGCCTCGGTTTGGTTTTGTTTTCTTTTTCATAATAGTCATACTGTAAACATCACACTTGTTTTGGTTATTACTTTATCTCTACAAGTTTGTTTTTACGCTACTGGTTTAGCAATTTTTCTAACAGTAACTTCCGTGGGAAGAAAGACACAGAATCAAGAACTGGGAACATATGAATGCAACTGATAAATACAAGTTCAAGTGCTCCATAGGACTTCAAGTTGTCGACATTAGGGACCAATATTTTTTAATCCAGTCGCTAAATATTTCCGTCTCAGAATTGCGTTTTTCTTATTCTTTGGAATCGGTTGTTTCACTTGACGGGATGAGTGAAAATTATAGAGTATAAAATATAAGATAAATACAATCGAGAATGTATAATTTTAGAAGTTATTGAATTTATNTGGATATAATTGTCTTGTCTTAAATATAAATGTCACGAAATAATTTATACTAAAAATTTGAGGAAATTATTTAGTATTGATATTGCCTTTTTTGTCGGGAGCAAGATGTTGATATTGATTTTCAAACCATATATTCTATATTTAATAAAAGAACGATGCGTCACATATTCCCAGTTTAGTGGTATTAAAATATTAATTTTCTGATCCAATATACACACATTTTTACAAAACATTTTATCGCAAAATTCAAAACAATTTTCGTATTTAGGGCAATTTGGAAAAACATCTATTTCCACTTTAACAAACCAAATGGGTGGACATCGTAAAAATTATAGTCACGCGACTTCAATTGATGTGATTCTATGGGGATTAAAAACGAAAATGAAAATGAAAATGAAAAACAACTTAAAAGCGTGACTTGATATATTATATATAGAAAAATAGCTCTTTTACTTACTTAAATAATAATAATTGTAATCTTTTGATATATACTTATATAAAAATAATAATTAATATATTTTATAATAACAACAACCGTCAACAACGACAAATTTAATATATCAAAACTTAAATCATAGGAAATGAGACTTGGAATAAAAGGTGTCAATTCGGACGGGTCTAGTCGAATTGTAACATGGATATTACAAAAAAATTTCTCAATCTAAACCTGAAGTCGAACCATCCCAGCTAAACCGACCAATATTTTTTTTAAAAAAAATATGATTTTTTTTAATATGTAAGTATGCAAAAATTTATTTTATTATTTAACAAAATAATTAAATAAAAATTCAAAACACACAACAAATATTTTAATTTAATCATATAATAAAAAAATATTGCCTAAATGTATGATAATTGTGTTTCGTGGATTTAAATGTTTAAATTAAAGAGTTAAATTGTGTACATTATTAATTACTTTGAACAAATTCATAAATTTGGAATCCTTATAAAATATTTAAAATATATTTAATACAAAAAAATAATAATTGTTTAAAAATTCAATATTTTATAAAATAAATATTATATGATCAAAATTTATGATATCGATATACAATAAAAAAAATTAACATACAATATAAAAAAATGTAGCCAATATTTCTTAATTCTATGAAAAATTTTTTTTTTTTAAAAATAGGTAAAACCCTGGTTGACTCGAACTCGACCCAACCTAACTAAATTTTTTTCGGGTTTGATTTCGGGCCCAATCCGACACAACGTGATGTAAATGATCGATTGTATGGATCTACTTGAGTACGTAGGGAAAAATACTACACCGAATGTTCGTGCGAGCCATCTCTTTAACACACGATATTCACTTTAGAGTCCGAAACAATCACTGCTTCTCATTTGATAATGTAGTTTCATAACGATATGTTACTTATAATACATATCATCTCATATTAAATTACTACACTATTAAATGTTCGTCTGGCTTGTTATAAATAAATAAGCTCAATTTTATTGTACGTTTCACTAAGTTCTTAAATACTTAACTTTTATTTTCTTTTTATTTGTTGTAAATTTCAGATACATGATTACAAGATTTTAAATATGATGAAAATTGAAAATGAAAATATTGATTCAACAAGACCATAATTTTTCTGTTGAATTTTTATTTTTGTTATCTTTTGTAAAATCATAGATGATACATATTTCCAGTAAGTATAAATTCATAATAATATTACGATTTGAGTGCCACATCATACCTATAAAAAAAAGTTATAAGCAGTAAGCACCAAAATTTTACCCAAAATTCGTAATTTGAATTTAATAATGAGATTGAATAGTATAATATATCGTAATTGTTATTTTTTTTATGATTTTAGTATTCATAAATTAATTTTTAATTATACTTGTATTAGTTATTAATATTGTTATCAGTGTTAACTTTAATTTAAAAATACGAAGCGTTTCAAGTATCATTCTTTATGATTTAAATTTTGATATATTAAAATTTTCATTATTGTTATTATAATTATCGAATATGTTAATAATTATCGAATATGTTAATTATTATTTTTATATAAGTAATATATTCAAAGATTATTATTATTTTATTTAAGTAAGTATTATTATGGAGATTATATCCAAAGATTATTATTATTTTATTTAAGTAAGTATTATGGAGATTTTTTAATATAATATAATATAACAAGTCACGTCTGTCTTTTTTTATTTTTTTAATCCATAATATCACGTCAATTGAAATGGCTTGACTCGAATTTTCATCACTTCCACCCAATCGATGCGTTACGATATAAACATATATTTTCCCGAGACACGGAAAATTGTTTGGGCTTTGCGGCAATCAGGCTTTTACACGCCACAGCAACACGACAGTGTTCCCTTAAGAAAAGAACAATTAAACGAAGGGAAGATAATGGATACTCGATTGCAAAGCGCTAGATACGTGTATGCTAGAATTGTATTGAATTGAGTGTGCGTATTACATGCAAGATCTGATGTGACTTCGTTGAAATGGGTGAGCCGGGTAAGGAGCTCCAACGAGTCAAATCAATAATTTATAGTTTTTAGGGAATTTGAGTGAAGATAATGACTTCAATAGCACCTGCAAACAATGAAAAGAACTCGTGAATGGGCGCCGGAGGGGTGTCCGGCGTGGCCACTCCGATGCTTAAGTCAGCAGGTTGGAGATGAGTCAAAGTAATATTTGGTGGAAAATATGTGTAATGCTTAAGAGTTCAAAGATTTCAGAATCGGTAAATGACATTAATACCTGCTATTTATAGTAGAAGATGAGGTAGGTACCTCGATTCCAGTGCTACCTATTAAGTATGGTAGGTCGGCTGCCCATACCCTATCTTCTGATGACTTCTAGGACACTCCAAACCCAAGTTGTTCTGACAGATTAGACGTCCTGTATCAATCATACTCGAGTGTGGTTCAATTCTCGAGGTGGCCCGGGCAATTGATTACCCGGGTACTTATATGAGAGCTCGGGCGATGATTGCGCGGGAGACCGGGCTGACCGGGAGACCGGGCTGTTCGAAGAATACTTGGGAAATATGTAGTGCTCGGGCTCTTGATAGTGTCCGGGTCATCAGCGACCCGGATCCTTATGGGGGTATCACCACCCATCCCTAAAATAGTCGGGCTAGAGCTTGACTCGCTGTCCCGATCAGTCCAAGATAATTAACAGTGCACAAAATTGGAGCCTTCAAATATCCCAGAGATGAGATGAAATGCTGAGACCTCCTATCCCCCGGATTCATAATAACTTATTGTTTAACATTCTTGGGCCCTGTCGCTATTACCACGATGACACGTGTCATAGCATGAATTCCCGCCTAAAGGACGTTTCGCATTTCGAGAAGTGGATAAGTCTGACGCCTTGATAACCGTACACGTCTTTTCACCTCTTGGCCCCATTTCCAAAAACGCATCCTAGACGTTCGTGCATTTATAGATCAACGGCTGTGATTAGATCCTTCCTCCTATACATAGCCATTCACCCACTTTTCAATCGTACTAACAAACTGTCATCCAGGAAACACAATGGCTGGTGCAAGCAGTTCGAAAACTCTGAGTATGACCGAAGCCTTCAAGGAATCTGCTCTAGAGATTCGAAAATCTACTATGGAAGATGAAGTGTTTCACACAATTCTTGACTACTGGGAAGAGCTTCAGGGGCTGAAACTTCTTTATGGTTCTGGAGAAGCTATCACTCTTAGCCTGGTGGCCAAACTGAGGAGAGTGCGAGAGCACTTGCACATAGCTGAGTGGGTAGACGTCTTTACAGATGGTCGTATCTACCAATTAATGCTTCGGAAAGAAATAAAGATCCTTAAGCGTATTGCCGATTCAGACAGCTTCCTGAAGACTTCCACCGGGCCTTTAGCTGCTTGGGTGAAAATATGGATAATTGCTGTAGAGGAAGAATATGATGATGTAGTATGTGCTAATGTCTATGGTTGAATAAAATACTAATTCTAGCCTGTCTTTGTCGTTACTTTGCTGTAATCCTTTAAGTTTATCAATTGATACATATATATCGCGAGTGGAACAAGATTAATTGATAAATCATAATGCCAAGCATTAACATCTCCCGGGCTTTCCTTGAAATGCCCGGGCCTCATGCCTCCCGGGCTCTGAATACGGTGCTCTGTCTGTTATTCTTCTCGGGTATTCCAAGAGATGTCATTATGACACACGCTTCGCATTCATATCATTCCATGTTCCAAGAATCTGTTAATTCCGATACATTGATATCTGTAGCTCCGTCTTTCTTCATAAATAAAAAACGTTTAGACTAGCACACGGCTCTCCACCTTCTTTAACATTAAATACCACCTGTCTATAAATAAGAAGATGAAAGTGAAATCAGAACAATAATCCAATATGCCGAGTTCGAGTGAGTCTCCCGCTTGTAGCAGCACGCATGTCATTGTCACAGATGAGATGCTTCCTTATCTGGAAGACTTGAAGAAGACTATTGAGGAATATATCTCGGTAAAGGTTATGTCTTCATGGTTCAAGATTCAAGATCTCCAGAATTCTTATCAACATGGTTTGGCATTTACTCGTTCCCAGAGAGCAGTAGCGAGAAGATACAAACAACAATTTGATGTCAACCATGTTACAGAGCTAGCAACTGATCAAGTTCTCCTGCATGCAATGCTATAGAAGGAGTGTCATCAGTTAGAGAAGATCTCCTCTGCTGAATCCTTCACTAGTTTAAGAATCCATGAACTGAATAATTGGATAGTTGAGTGGCAGGATTCTGTAGGTTCTGAACTAGCTGCTGTAACGTGGCATAGATTATTTCCTTAATAAAATTTTAGTAGATGTAATTCTTTGTCTTCCTAGTCTTCTGCCAATGAATTCTGTAAACCGAGTAGTATATAACTAACGCGTAAAACCGAAATGCCAGAAACTAATGTTTCCTGAGCCTAACATAAATTGCCGGGTTGTTCCCCCACCTGGGCTTAAAATGAAATGCCGGGTTCTCACACCACCCGGGCTTAAAATAAAATGCTGGGTTCTCACACCACCCGGGTTTAAAATAAAATGTCAGGTTCTCATACCACCCGGGCAATTGATATGTTGTTATAATGACGTATGCCCTACTGCAACGCTGTCAGAATCTGTACGTATTCCGAGTGTATAAATGATTATGACGCCTCGATTTATGCCCCCGTCTTTTCAAATGTCCCGCCCAATCATGCCGCTCAATTTTCGAGGTTAATCTGGTTCGTTTGTTTTGTTCTGGATCAACGGCTTAGATTCGTTCCCACCGCCTATATATATTAGGCCTCCTGTTTTCGAAACAACACTTTCAAATTTAAAACTTCGGCGAAGCCCTTGCGAATTTTCTCCCTGAAGCTCCTCCGCGCAAAATCACCTAGCTCCAACGATCCTCGACCATCCTCCTCCTAAAACCTCGTAAGTTTCTTCTTCGTAATATGTCTAATTCTACTTCCTCTACCTCTGGAGCTAATGTGCGAGGCTCTCCTAGCGATGAATCCACCGCATTGCGCTCTGACTCCCCTCCGTCTCCCCCTCGCCGTTCTATCACTCAACCTTCTAAAAAACAAAAAACCCTTCTAACCAAACTCTCCTCTTCAAAACCCTCCTCCTCGGGCACTTCCCGAGCCCCAGGAAAGGACAAGGGTAAGGGAAAAGCTCGGGTTTCTGACCGCCCTTCTTCTGAGGCCCCGGGAGTTCCTTGGTTCTCCTCAATGAGCAGCACTTTGCGCTCGGGGGCGGACGAGGAACTCCGTACCCTAGGAGTTATTCCCTCTTCCTTTCCTATTATTATACCCGGCCCCTCTAATCGGGCAGATAGCCCACCTCCTGGGTATAATACTTTTTTCCGAGACCAAATCAAGAATGGTCTTCGCTTCCCCATCCCTTCTTTTTACATCGAGGTCGCCAAATTCTTTGGGGTGCCTGTCAATCAATTTCATCCCAACTCTTTTCGGATTATGGCCTCGGCCTTTGTCCTTTTTCGTATGCATAACCTTGTTATTAACCCCCTTATTCTTCATTACTACTTTACCTGTAGGCTAGGTGATAATGTCTTTTCCCTTTCTGCCCGGTTTAACGCCCGATTCCTTGATGACATTCCTTCTTCCCAGAAAGGATGGAAAGGAAGATACTTTTTTATACAACTCCCATCCTCTCTCTCCTGTCTAACAGGGTTTCTTCCCTTCCTTCCTCCCCAGCCTGCCCTTCCCCGAGCTTACAAATTCGAGGAATTTTACACCCGAAGCCAAGACTTGGTGGAGGGTCAAAAATTCTCTTCCTCCTCCCTTATTTCCCAGGAGCACTTGATCACTTATGTGTTGATCGTCCGGGCTGAAGACCCGATAGATCGGGCAATTGACGAGGTGGCTGGCTCGGACCCTCAACCCGGTCACTTTCTAATTCCTGTCTTCTTAGTTTGTTATTCATCCGTCCTTTATAATCTCTACTAATCCTCTCTCTTATTGAGCAGATTCCTCCAAAATGCAAAAGGCTTTTCTCCAGAAATGGGAAGAGGAAAGGGTTGCCAAGGAGAAGAAGTTGGCAGCCCGGAAGGCTGCTCGTGAGAAGAAACAGGCTGAGGCAGAAGCAGCGCAGCAAGCTGAGCTGAACCGGGTGGAGACCCAGCAAGAAGAGTTGACCCGGGATTTATCCCGGGAAGACTCCGAAGACCACATTCCCCTCGTCCGGAGGAAGCGAAAGGCTGTCACAAGCCCGGAGCGGATTCTGGGTGAATCTAACTGGGAAGGAGGGCAGAGCTCGTCAACCACTCCTCCCCAGCGTCAACCTACAGAGGAGCCTCCCCAAGAGCCTCTTCTGACCGATCAACCCACCTGGCCCAACATCTTCCTGGAGGGAGCTTCTTCAACAGGTATTCGGCGCTTAAAGCTTATGCTCACTCCTGAAGAAGAGGCCTTTTTGAAGAATTTTGGGCCTGGTGCTCGGTTCCTTGAGGGATCTAACCGATTCCTATCTGTAAGTCTTTTCTTTATTCTTTTTTCCTTCATTTATCCTTTCTTTTACTAACTTGCTTCGTACAGGCTGCCCAAATGATGATCTCGGCCTTCGAGGAAGTGGCGGCAGTGGCTACCAAGAAAGGTCAACAAACCCGGGCTGCTCAAGAAATCCAAGATCAACTGCACGGAGAGCTTGCTCGGGCTAAAAGCTTTCACGAAGAGGAAATCGCCATCCTAAAAGCTTCCTTGGAGTCGGCTCACACGGCACTAGACAAGTCTCGGGAAGACCTCAATGAAGCTACCATTCGGGAGGAGAATCTGCGAGGTGCCTTATCTGTCTCGGAGTCGAGAAACCATTCTCTATCCGAGCAGATAGAAGTTCAACAATCCCGAGCAGAGAGGGCCGAGAATGCTTTGTCTGTGGCAGAGCATAATAAGGACAAATGGCAAGCTTCCTTCCTTCAATATCCTGAGTTCAATAAGGCCGTGGTAGATAAGGCTTACCCTCTTTTCAAGACCGGTTTTGACAAGTGCCGGGAACAATTTGAGGGAGCTGGACTCTTACCCCAGGATAAGGAAAATTTTTCCTGATTTTGGCCTGGCCATTGCATCCCTTCCCAAGGATGGTGAGGAGGAGAAGGAGGAAAACCAGGAAGACGAGCCAGGATCCGACCATATTGATATAGACTAGGGTTGTACTCTTTTTTCTTTATTTCTGTAATTCATGTCCTCGGATTTTTATTGAACAAATTCTTTCCTTCAATAGTGTCTCGATTAATCTCTTGATAGCCAAGTAATACCATTGTTTTTATGCAAACATCAAGAAAATATTTCGAGTGTTGAGAACTAACCGGGACCTTTTAGTAAATAATTGAGATAAGAAAAGAACATATTTTCGTAACGAATGAATGTCCCTAGCCTGGATCCTGCCGAGTTAAGAATAATCAAGGCGTGTGGCCAAGGAACACGTCTCGGGACTTGTAAATGGTCGAGGTGTGGTACCCCGGGCCTGGGCCTAGTGCCCTGGGCTTTTAGATCCAAGGTGCCGAGGCTCGGGCCGGGGAACATGTCCCGGGACTTGTGATTGGTCGAGGTGTGGTTCCCCGCGCCAGGGTGTAGTGCCCTGGGCTTTTAGATCCAAGGTGCCGAGCCTCGGGCCGGGGAACATGTCCCGGGACTTGTGAATGGTCGAGGTGTGGTTCCCCGAGCCAGGGCGTAGTGCCCTGGGCTTTTAGATCCAAGGGAGCCTTGGGCCGGGGAACATGTCCCGGGACTTGTGAATGGTCGAGGTATGGTTCTCCGAGCCAGGGTGTAGTGCCCTGGGCTTTTAAATTGGTTCTTCCTTAGTCTAAGATACCACAAATAATATAATACTTCTCTTTGAGAAAAACAGATCTTTCATTATATCTTCAACCAATCAATTACATCTGTTAGGCATAGTACTGCTTTAAATTAAATACATTCCAAGGCCTTTTGAGAGAACGTCCTTGCGTGTCTTCTAAATAAAAAGATCCCGAGCTAACCCTCCGTGTAATGTTATAAGGTCCTTCCCACCGAGCTTCTAGTTTCCCAACATCCCCGGCAGGATTAACTTTTTTCGTGACTAAATCCCCTATTTGAAAATCTCGAACTCGTACCTTTTTATTGTATGATTTCATGACCCGACCTCGATATGCTTCCATTAGAATTATTGCTCGATCTCTTCTTTCTTCTACCAAATCCAATTTCATGGCCCGACTTTGATCATTGCTGTCTGGGTAAGATTCTACCCGGGGAGAAGTTTGCCCAATTTCAACAGGAAGGACTGCTTCAGAACCATATACCAAGTTGAAAGAAGTTTATTGAGTAGGTGCTCGGGGAGTAGTTCTGTACGCCCAGAGAACACTGGGTAATTCTTCCACCCAGTCCTTTCCATTGCCTTGTAGCCTGGTTTTCAATGCTTGTACAATAATTCTGTTAATAACTTCTGTTTGACCATTAGCTTGAGGGTAGGCAACAGAAGTAAAAGACTGAATGATTTTCATTTCATGACACCAAGATGTAATTCCTTTGCCCTGAAATTGTCTCCCGTTATCTGAGATTAGTCTTCTGGGCACTCCGAACCGGCACACAATGCTCTTCCACAAAACTTTCAATACTTCCTGTTCAGTAATTTTAGCCAATGGCTCGGCTTCTACCCATTTGGAAAAGTAATCCACAGCCACCAGCAAGAACTTATTTTGAGCCCTGGCAGTTGGGAAAGGGCCAACAATATCCATGCCCCATTGATCAAAGGGGCAAGATGCCCGGATAGGCTTCATGGGAGTGGCCGGACTATGCTGGAAGTTTGAGTGATGTTGACATCTCTCACAAGCCTGGACCACTCGAGCAGAATTCTGGCTAAGAGTTGGCCACCAGAACCCGGCAAGCATTGTCTTCCGGGCCAAAGCCATTCCTCCGAGATGCTCAGCACAACATCCCTCATGTAGTTCTCGGAGGACATAATCCACTTCTCCTTCAGATAAGCATTTTAGCAGAGGTCCCTGGAATGGTCTTCTGTATAAGATTTTATTTAAGAGAACAAACATGGGAGCTTGTCTCTTGATTTTTTGAGCCCGAGTCATGTCTTCAGGTAATTCATTTGTTGTAATGAATTTAATCAATGGCGTCATCCAGGAGTCCTCGGGTACTGGTAATATTTCTTCCTCGGTGGACAGGACCAAACGGGAAACATGCAAAATTTCCCGGGTGTTAACTTCTGATAATGAGGCAGTCATATTTGCTAGAGCGTCTGCCTCTCCATTTTCCTCCCGGGGTATTTGTTCGATACTCCAATCCAAAAAAGATTGCTGCCTGGGTTTTTATTAGCTGTAAATATTTGAGCATCCTGTCATCTTTAGCTTCATAAGCACCCTTTATCTGCTGAGTGATTAGTTGTGAATCAGAATACAAAATAACACGGGAAGCTCCAATCTCTTGAGCAGCGCGGATTCCAGCAATAACAGCTTCATACTCAGCTTCATTGTTAGTAACCCGGGAATCAATTCTTAAAGCCAACTTAATCTTCTCTCCTGGATGAGATACTACTACAACACCTACTCCACACCCTGCAAGACTAGACGCCCCATCCACAAACACCCTCCATACTTCATCTTCATCGAGTTGTACCATCTCGGACAAAAATTCTGATAAGGCTTGTGCTTTAATGGCCACCCGGGGTTTGTATTCGATATCATACTCTTCTAATTCTACTGCCCATTTGATCATTCGCCCAGATACTTCAGAATGAGTCATGATTCTGCCTAAAGGACTATTAGTCAAGACAATTATTCGATGTGACAGGAAGTAAGGCCTTAGCTTCCGGGCAGTCACGATCAAGGCCAGAGCAATCTTCTCCATTTCACTGTACCAGAGCTCGGGTCCTCTCAGAGCATGGCTGACATAATAAACAGGCTTTTGATCGGGGCCTTCTTCTTTTATTAGAACCGAGCTGACAGCATACTCTGTGGTGGATAGATAAACAAATAATTTTTCCCCGGGCTCTGGTTTCACCAACACAGGGAGCTCTGCAAGATGGATCTTCAAGTCCTGGAAGGCCTGTTCACATTTGTCATCCCATCCAAATTGCCGAGCCTTCCTCAAGATTTGAAAGAAAGGATAACTCCTGTGTGCTGATCGGGAAATAAATCGAGAGAGGAAAGCAATCCTCCCATTCAGCTTTTGTACGTCTTTGACAGATCGAGGAGATGGCATGCACAACACGGATTTGACTTTCTCCTGATTCACCTCAATCCCCCGATCTGTCACTATGAATCCCAAAGATTTGCCACTCTTTAGCCAAAAATGCACTTGGCCGGGTTAAGCTTGATTCCGTAATGCACGAGAGTGGCAAAAGTTTCTTCTAAATCGTCAATAAAGCTGGCAACCTCCCGGGTCTTGCCCAGGATATCATCTACATAAACTTCCACGTTTCGTCCCAGCTGTTTCTCAAAGACTTTGTTCATCAGACACTGGTAAGTAACCCCTGCATTCTTCAACCCGAAAGGCATTACAATATAACAAAATGTACCTCCCGAGGTGATGAAGCTGGCTTTATCCTGATCACTCTTGGTCAGGGGGATTTGATGGTATCCCTGGTATGCGTCCATGAAACTTAAGAATTCGAAGCCTGAGGTGGAATCCACCAATTGATCGATACGGGGTAAAGGATAATGATCCTTGGGACAAGCCTTATTTAGATCGCGAAAGTCCACACACATGCGCCACTTCCCTGTTGATTTAGGCACTAATACCACATTCGAGAGCCAAGTAGGGAATTGAATTTCCCTTATGTGACCGGCTTTCAAAAGCTCTTTTACTTGTTCATCAATAACTTTGTCCTTTTCAGGGCCAAAGTGTCTCTTTTTCTGCTTTATCGGGTGAGATCACGGGAGAATATTTAGTTGGTGCTCTGATATCAAGGGAGAGATTCCCGTCAACTCCTGTTGGGACCAAGCAAAAACGTGAATATTAGCCTTTAAACAGTTAAGTAGACTGACCCGGATGGATATATTAAGATCTCGGGCCACCCGGATCTGCTCGCCTGGTCCAATCTCCACAACTTCATGCTCCTCTTCTGCCACGAAATGCACTTCTCCCTTCTCAACTGCTCTTCAACCTACTTCATCAGTTCAGGCTTTCTTCCCTTCCTTCTTAGCTTTGCTCTGATCTACCCGGAGAGCTTCTACATAACATTTCCGGGAGGAAGGTTGGTCTCCTCGGACTTCACCCACTTTACTACCAACCGGGAACTTAATCTTTTGGTGATAGTTAGATGCCACGGCTTTTACTTCATTCATAGCTGGCCTCCCCAAAATGATATTATATGATGAAGGGGAGTCTACCACAGTAAAAGTAGTCATCACCGTTTTCTTGAGATCCTGGGAGCCCAGGCTTAATGGTAGGACAATTTCCCCTTCCGGGTAGACCACATGGCCAGCAAAGCCAAAGAGGGCAGTTTCCACGGCTTCCAAATGGTAACCCTGCAAATCCATCTGCACAAAAGCATCTTTAAAAATTACATTTATAGAGCTTCCCGAGTCAACAAAGACTCTCAGAATGTCATAATTGGCCACCCGGGCTTGGATAACCAGGGCATCATTGTGGGGTAGATTCACCCCCTTCAAATCCTCTGGGCCAAAACTGATGACCGCCTCACTCCTCCTCATTCCCTCTACCTCCATACACTCCCTCCTACTCCTCGACTTCCTTGCCCGATTGGAGTCTCCATCAGTAGAGCCTCCTGATATCATTTTTATCAATCCTGTAGCAGGGGGTGAATTCTTTTTTGTCTCAAGCTCGGGCTCTCTTCTCCTCCCGGGCTCTCCTCTCGGTACATTCCTCATACTTCCTCCCCGAGCGTTGGACCCTGGCTGTGGAGATGTCCATGGCAATCTCGGCCTCTTATTGGCTTGACTTTGCTCTGGGGCGGAAGGGAAGGAATAGTTTCCCTTCAATGTTTTGCAATCCTCGGTGTTGTGATAGCACACCTTATGGAGAGTACAAAATCCTCTTTTCTCAGGCCGAGATAATTGATGGTCCAGGGCCAGATCCCTACTGCATTCCTGGACCTCTCTGTCCCGGGAAATCTTAAGAGGCACGTGGTGAGAGAAGTGTCCTGGATTATTCCTTCTCTGTCCTTTCTCCTCGGGCCTAGCTACCCGGTCTCCTCCTTCTTTCCTTACAGCTTCCCTCTTCTACTTCTGGGCTTCCTCCATGTTGATGTATTTTTCTGCCCGGGATAATAAGTCCTCGAAATCCCTGGGCACTTTTTTGGTCAACGATTTGAAGAATTCACCCTCCCTCAAGCCTTGTGTGAATGCCGTAGTTTTTGTTTCAGTAGCGCAAGTGGGTACATCCAAAGCCACTCTATTAAATCTTTTAATATAAGCCCTCAAACTTTCATCCAGGCTCTGTTTGACTTCGAAAAGACTAAAAGCAGTCTTCTTGTATTTCTTGCTGCTACTGAAGTGGTGTAGGAACACCTTCTGGAAGTCTTTAAATGAATCAATACTCTTAGGAGTCAGTCCTTCGAACCACCTTTGAACTGAGTCCACCAAGGTAGTAAGGAACACCTTACACTTGATTCGATCTGTATAACAGTGTAACATAGCCATGTTCTCAAACCGGGCTAAGTGCTCATCAGGATCCGCATTGCCATCGTAATCTTTGACTTTGGCGGACTTGAAATTCCCGGGAAGAGGTTCCCGGACAATGATATCAGTAAATGGGCAACCCTTAGCAGTAGCTCGCAAAATGCTACGACTCTCCAACTGCCCTTCCAGAACTTTCATTTTCTGCCTTAATTCAAACAACTCCTCAGCCACGGTAGGTGATTTGGATCCAGCACTAGACTCCTCATCCTCTCCTCTCACTTCCTCCTCCCTCCACTCTTGCTATTGCTCCTGCTCATGCTCATCAACTTTCCCCCCTCCCGGTGGGGTAACTTGATGATAAGTGTCTTTCCTGGCCACAGCTTTCTCCACCGCTTTGGAGATTATTCTAGCCAACTCCTCCGGAGTCATGGTAATAAGATTGGGTCCTGTGGGAGGAACACCGCCACCCTGCCCCGAAGCACGCGTATTATCCCCGTGCGCCCGGGAATTATCTTGGTTAGTTCTTCGAGTACGAGCCATATCAACGCCTTAATCTCAAGTTTCCCACAGACGGTGCCAATCATGTGACTTCGTTGAAATGGGTGAGCCGTGTAAGGAGCTCCAACGAGTCAAATCAATAATTTATTGTTTTTAGGGAATTTGAGTGAAGATAATGGCTTCAATAGCACCTGTAAACAATGAAAAGAACTCGTGAATGGGCGCCGGAGGGGTGTCCGGTGTGGCCACTCCGATGCTTAAGTCAGCAGGTTGGAGATGAGTCAAAGTAATATTTGGTGGAAAATATGTGTAATGCTTAAGAGTTCAAAAATTTCAGAATCGGTAAATGACATTAATACATGCTATTTATAGTAGAAGATGAGGTAGGTACCTCGATTCCAGTGCTACCTATTAAGTATGGTAGGTCGGCTGCCCATACCCTATCTTCTGATGACTTCTAGGACACTCCAAACCCAAGTTGTTCTGACAGATTAGACGTCATGTATCAATCATACTCGAGTGTGGTTCAATTCTCGAGGTGGCTCGGGCAATTGATTACCCGGGTACTTATATGAGAGCTCGGGCGATGATTGCGCGGGAGACCGGGAGACCGGGCTGTTCGAAGAATACTTGGGAAATATGTAGTGCTCGGGCTCTTGATAGTGTCCGGGTCATCAGCGACCCGGATCCTTATGGGGGTATCAATACCCTTTTTGTTTAATTTTTTTTATTCTAAAAATATTATTTAAAAACGACCCGACTTGTTTGGGTATAACCGAATCAGGTATGATTTATCCATCAACATTTTGATAGCTTAGATGTCGGTCTTGTAGAAGGTTGTGTGTGTGTGTTTTTTTTTATAGTCAGTAAGTAAAGTCGACGATGTGCCATATGTCCGGGACCTCTCGCTTTCCATTTTCTCAAGGTACAAATTTTCACACCAAACCCTCCGTTCCAACTTCAATAATTTAAAAAAGGACAAATCTAATTTTAGACTAGTCTGCTGACTAATCTTGGCATTAATAAAACAAAGAAAAAGCTTCCCATTTCCACTTTCCCACCTTCCTTTTTCTTTCTTCTCCTCGATTCCCCAACGTACATACACAGGGCTGAAGTAATGAAGCCCACACCATATTACAACAAAGAGCACCGATACAATCTCTTCAAGAAGGCGAAATTTCTAAGCTTATCGAATCATACAGCTTCTTTCTTGTTCTACACAGCTTGTTTAGCTGCCCTGTCCAGTTTTTACCTCATTTTTTACCCCAAAATCATCGGAAAAACAACCAGCATTCGAGTGAACAGTCGAGCAAACCCCTCCACTAAGCTCCCAAACGGTAAAAGAAATCCGCAAAACCCTTCTATTTCTTCGCAAACTTGACTTGTTTTCATGGTTTGCAGATGTGGAAACCTGCGACTTGTTCAAAGGGAAATGGGTTCCGGACGCGGTTGGTTCTTTGTACACGAACTACAGCTGCAAGACGATCCCATTTGCGAGGAATTGTTTCATGCACGGAAGAAGGGACTCGGAGTTCCTGCGGTGGAGATGGAAACCAGACAGATGCGAATTACCTCGTTTCGAACCAGAAAGTTTTCTAAGGATCGTTCGAGGAAAGACGATGGCTTTCATCGGGGATTCGGTTGCCCGGAACCAAATGGAGTCGCTTCTATGTCTATTGTCCACGGTTAGTTCTGATGATTTTTGGATTCTGTAGTCAAAATGCATTAAAAATTGTTTCCCAAAGTGAATTAGTGGGTGGCCATAAAGTGATTTTGATGACTAAAAAAAGCAAGATGATGCTTGCATAAATGGGCTGTAACTAAATTAAATTAATGATTTTGACATCGTTTATGGAACCTAATGGAATAAATCAACATTTAATTTTACCTAAAAAACTATGCATTTATTTAAAGAATAGATTCTTCTGCGGTGGATGCTAGTTTGTGCATGTACAGATCTGAATCGTCACTTTTTTTAAAAAAATAAATTTATGTATCGCCATTTGTCATCCCTCAATTCGTAATTCTATTTTTATTTATTTATTTATTTATAAAGTAGGCTATTGAGCCACTACCTCAATTCGTAATTCTATTGAAATACTTGAACATTTTTATTTTTGATTGATTGATATTATTCCATATTTATAAATCGAACTAAGACAACTTTGTCGCGTAGATTTTGAGTAAATATCAAAACCGGCCACTTGTTTTTCCAAATTTGAAGCTGAAATTCACTATGAAAATTAATAAGTTGATGCCTCCCCGTATTGTGAAATTTGTACCTAAAATTCTCATAGGAAAAATCAATGGACTAATTGCGTGTTATCAAAATTTACAGTTAAAATACATGGAACATGTACGTTTACGACTGATCTGAATTGAAATAAAAATGTTATAATGTTCATCGGATATAAAAACATATCGAGTTGTGGTGTCCGCATGAATTCATCTCTACCCTAAAAATCAAAATATTGAAAATTGGAAGTGCTAATTTATTTATTAAATGTAAAATATAAGAAGTCAAATAGTAATTATTATGAAAAAGAAGAGTTTGAATTTTTGCATTAAATTTAACATGCATGCATCTAATTTCTAAATCAAGACGTTGAATTCTTTCAGGCAGAGACTCCAAAACCTAAACACAAAGATCCAGATGACCGATTCCCAACATGGGAATTTCAGGAACACAATTTCACTTTAATGGCACTCTGGTCTCAATTCCTAGTCTCTGCCTCCGAGCGAGTAGTCAACGGCTCTGCTACGGGCGGTTTTGATTTGCATCTCGACAAAATCGATACCAACTGGTCAGAAAAGCTACCGTATATCGACTACGCAGTTTTCTCCGATGCCCACTGGTTTTTCAGACAGAACTATCTGTACGAGGGCGGCGATCTCATTGGCTGCGTTTACTGCCAGACGCAAAATGTAACAGACCTTGGACCAGGTCTAGCCATAAGGAAGGTGTTCCGGGCTGCGTTTAAGAAAGTGCACAGCTGCAAAAATTGCAGGAAGATATTTAGTCTGTTGAGGACGTATTCTCCGTCTCATTTCGAGAATGGAGCGTGGAACAAAGGAGGTGGGTGCAATAAGACCAGGCCCACAGGGAAGGAAGAGATTGACATGGGCCGAGCCGATTTCGATTATCGCAAAATTCAAGTGGAGGAAGTTGAACTTGCGAGAGAAGCAGAGGAAGGACATGGGAATGTTTTCGAGGTCCTCGATGTGACAGAGATGATGTCGATGAGGTCCGACGGGCACCCTGGTGTGCACTGGGGAAATCAATGGATGAAAGGTTACAGTGATTGTATCCATTGGTGTCTACCAGGCCCTATTGATACCTGGAATCAGCTTATGCTGGAAATTATGATCAAGAAATGGAATCACAATTTTGATTTCGATAGGTGAAACCCATTGATTGTTCCGCGCGAGATAAAAACAAGTAGTCCTCTGTGGTACAATATTCCTTTTGAATCAAATCAGCATGAATTTTCTGTTACATGCAAAAAGATACAGCTAATGACAATAATACAACTCAAAATTTTGAACAACATGGAGAGAAAAACTGCTCCAAACACTGAGAACTCCATTAGGAGTCCGAGGGGCGTACAAAATAATGAGGAATACAAAAGAAAATCAAGAAACAAGACACTGTTGGTAATTTTGAAACAAGTAAAACTACATTCTTTTTCCAAGAATTACAGTAACATATACTTTGTGACGAGCTTCAGTTAATGAGATGAATCGAACTTGAAATGTGAAAGTTATGGGACCCCATATGGTTCTTGATTCAACAAAACAGAATTCACTTGGATCCATCGGCAAAAGAAGCGAAGAAAACAGTGGCATGAAACTAAAATCAGCACAAAAGATTACAAAATAGAAAACCATCAAAACACGTCTGAATTGGTACCAAATGCCTTGGCAAATTACACAATGTACTTTTGTCAGCATTTTCATGCAGATGATAAATGTTTCAGCAGAAACATTCTATAAAGAACACAAATATCTTGCTCCACCTAACAAAAAAGGGCATAAAAATATCTGCTTCCACACAATCCAGTATGATAAGCCATCGATCTCCAGGATTAAGACAACTCAGAAAGAATGTAAAATCATATATTTACACATTTCTTTAGGACACAAACACATACAGAACAAATATAAACAATTTTTATAAACTTGGATCTCACTTATAATCTCCAGCCTTACAATCTAGAAACCAGTTTTTATAAGCATACATGTATAAATATCAAAAGAACATGCCCCGGCCAAACATTACCAGAGGGGCTTGCCTTAAATTTCACTTATCTGAAGCATACCCAACGAAAAGGAGAAGAGCTCACGAACGGGTGGGTGCTCGACCAACGAAATATCCATCCCGTACCCACTAACTGGCAATTTCAACTCACGTAAAATCGTAAACGCCTCAGCGACACGCGTCTTTGGCACTTCTTCAGCCACCGAGCAGTAAGGAATCCACGTATCCGGACGGTACTCCGCCCCAAGTTCAATGCCTTCTTTTTTCAGGGCGTCACACAACTGTGTGTGAAATTGAAGAAGAGACAAAGTAGGAGTTGCTCCAAGGAACAGCACGTTGTTTTCGATTGGGAGGCTTCCAACTGAAGAGAAGGACAGAGACAGAGGTTCTTGCTTCAGACAAAAATTTCTCAGCACATTCTCAAGTTTAGCAATGTCAACAAAAGGGCTCGAAAACAAGGTAATGTGAGGCCTTGATTCGATCTCGATCAGATGAGTGCTTATCTGCCGTCGAGCCGACACATTCCACGCCTTTAAAACCTGATTCTCAAGTGCAGGATCAAAGTATAGCTCAATCGAGTAGCCTTGTGACATTGTCTCTAAGTTGGGCGTTTCAAAAAAAACAAGTAAAGAATCAAGAAAATCACGAATCCGAAATCAAAAAATCAAGAAACAAGCAAGAACATGTTGAATAAAGAAACCTCCAAATCCAACCAAAATAAAAACAAATGCTGCACTAAAACGGTGAGAAATAAGCATAAAATCCACACGCAACAGCAAGAACTAAGATCTAACTATCTAAAGTTCGCAGAACAAAAATCTTTAGCAATCCCACAAACCTTCAACCTTTAAACAATCCCAAGACAAACCCAGAACTCAAACTCGAACCAAAACTCCGAAGAAACGAGCTTTCGATCAAATTAGCTAAATAGCCATACCCAGCTCAAATAGGAGACAAGTGAGGCAGGATCACCAAAAAAGGAACCAATTCGGTCACTTCAGCAGCTTAGGGTTGCCAAAAGCGAAATACTAACAAAAACATAATAATGGAAGTAAGGATACGTGAAAAACACTCCGGTTAGACGTTAAGAGTTTCAATTCCGAAAGGGACGCAAGCAATAAAGAGTTCAAGAAAAAAAGGGAAATATTGACATATAACACTCAAGATCATGTTTAAAAAACTAACATTCACTTTTAAAATATAATTTAACATCAAACTATCTAAAAACTAATGAATTTAAATGAAATACAATCGATGCTCATTTTAAAATTTTCGAAATATTTATATAACGTGAAAATATTAAATTTGAAATACATACAATTTTTTTGAGTCATGCTTAAAATAATATTTGTACAACAAAAAAATTTGATATAAACATTAAATTTATCAAAATCCAGTGAAAACTCAATACAAAATTTAATAAAATAACAATAAAATATCACGATATAATATTTATAAATATTAATGTATGATATATTTATTGTATTTTTAATATTATTAAAAAAATTTCTTAATCATAAAGGGTAAAATTGAGTTAATGAGTTTTTTTAAAAAAAATTTGAATTTAAAAAGTTAAAAATTTGGGTCCACTCGTTTGATATCCATTTTTCTAAAATAAATTAAATAACTCATCATCTATATTAAATGACTAGCTACAAGCACGTAAATATTCACGTACATACATTATCAATTGAATTAATTATTTGTTTTTATTAATTAATTATCATTAACTATTAAAATTTAAATCAATATTTTATAATTTAATTAAATTAATTTATCAAGATAAAAGAAATATTTATTAAAAGTACTAAGAAGTTGTTGGACTTGAGAAAACATTATTTCTGCCGTTTTATTATGAATTATTCCAAGGGATGGCAATTTCATCCGAACCCGTTGGAAGATCCGATACCCGACCCGAATAGAAGAGGGTATGGGGGGATTTTTAGACCCGATTAAATAATTGGGTAATCGGGTATGAGGATTTTCGGNCGGAGTTTTCAATACATATAATCATAAATTTGAAAATTAAAGAAAACAATGTTTTGTATATTAAAAGAGAAGAAAATATATAAAACTTCATTATATATATATAAAGCTTGAATAATTTTTCTTATTGTTCATTTAAATAATTTTTTAAATATTCATTGAAACAATTTAAATTTGAAAAAATTCAATTGTATATGATAATTGGGTATTTGGGTAGGATATGGGTATCCGATAATCCGATGGGTATGGGGATGATGATGAAATCCAATACCCGATGGGTATGGGTATGGGTATGAGAATGAATTTAATAAATGGATATGGGGATGGATGTATGAAATCCGACCCATACCCTACCCATTGCCATCCCTAATTATTCCAAACATTTTGAAATGTTAAGTGCGAGAAATGCGAGTAAATGACTCAGATTGCTGGCTAGTATGGATAACGAGTTGAGATGGTCATGATTAACTGATATTTTCTTGTTGAATGTGGAGATATAGATCTTTTGACTCAAGCTGATCCTAGCCGGTCAAAGGTATTCATTGGTTAGGCTTTCTCATCTCATCAGGTCAAGTCAGAGCAGGCCAGTTCATCCGAGCTCATCTTATCAGACCATATCAAGTTCATCCAATCAGATCATGTCATGTTACTTGGGCTCATCCCATATGTCAGGTCAGGCTCATTCCATAAAGTTACACAAATTTACATAGAAATTACACATATCTTCTCCGTAAATTACCCACTCAATTCACCCAATCTCCCCGCACAACATCAGAAAGCTTGTCGGCTCTTTGGCCTTGATAACATGAGTATATACAAAACTGGACGGGTCGATTTCAAGTTCCTGTCATGAATTTGTCTTGCTTGTATGTTTTCATTCTGCATACATACATCACTATACATTCTGCTTATGCCAGCAATGAGGCAAAAACAAAAAAGGGTATCTTTTCAAATTCCAGCTGAGAGAGTTCAAGAATTCTTTAGGTTTAAAATTATCACAAATTGAATCCAGGGGCCGGCCGGCACGCAGATGGTTGGTCCTAAATTAATCTAAGTGGCTCATTACTTGACTTGTCGATGTTTCCACAAGGATACACGAACTCATCGAAATCTCCGTCCATAAGCATTATAAAAAGCGCGGTGATCATTTCAACTTGGGAATTTTCCTCCTTGTGCAAGAACACATCCATCTGATATTCTTGTTGCGGTTTTTCATGTTCGAAACCTTTTTCTTGTCCGATTCTATTTCATCTAGCATGAAGCGAATCTTGATCTGGGCTTGTGCTGTTTCAACGTTTCTCTCGAAATCGGCAAAATCTGATGATCATGAACCGGCTGATCAGCAAAAATCTGATAGAGGTGGTGTTTCTACTGATCAGATTCTCATGTTCGCGGGCTATTTCCTCATAGGTCTAGCGGTCTTATTCATCGTGCTTCTTTGGCTATACAAAAGAGGCAAGACAAAAAAAGAGAAAATCGACGCGGATAACAAGGTAGTAGCCATTATTGATGAAAGCATCACCAAGCCCAGTTTCTCCACTGTGGAGTTGAAGGCAGGAGGGGTCAGCAAAACTGATATCTCACACGCTTCAACCGAAACTGCCATGGTTTCTTCGTCCTTGATAGTTCTCACTAGCCCTGAGGTGAACGGGCTGAAATTCGAAAACCTACTCAAGGCCCCAGCTGAGCTGCTAGGGAGAGGAAGCCACGGTAGTGTCTACAAGGTCGCGTGTGGGCCGCAGGGGACAAGCCTTGCTGTGAAGAGGATCAAGGATTGGGCCATTTCTAGCAATGATTTCAAGCAGAGAATGAGAAGGCTGAATCAAGTGAAGCATCCTCATGTTTTGCCTGTCATTGCATTCTACAGCTCCAGACAGGAGAAGCTTCTGGTTTATGAGTATCAACAGAATGGAAGCCTTTTCAGGCTAATCCATGATGATGGTAATTACTTCTGCTAAAGTTTTGAAGTTCAAAGCATGAATCTGACAAATCTTGATCTGAACAATTGATTTTCTTATTTTGTGGCTTTGATGCAGGAAATCATAGCAGGCAACAATTTGATTGGAGCAGCAGGCTCACCGTTGCTGCCGCGATAGCTGATGCATTAGCCTTCGTGCATGATGAACTGAAGAACGACAGAATCCCACATGGAAATTTGAAATCATCAAACATTTTGCTGAACAATAACATGGAGCCATGCATCAGCGAGTATGGCCTAATGCTTGTAGACCAGCAGGTTAGTGATACCACTCGAGGTCACGAAGAAGGCAACTACATGCTCTTTAAGGCGGACACGTACGCTTTCGGGGTGATTCTTCTGGAACTGCTAACAGGACGACATCTTTTGAACAATGGAATAGACCTCGCGAGTTGGGTTCTCGCAGTCGTTAGGGAGGAATGGACGGTGGAGGTATTCGACAGGAACTTGGTACGCGAGGGGGCTAGCGAGGAAAGGATGGTTAACATGCTGCAGGTCGCGATTAAATGCGTTAACAAGTCCCCGGAGGCGAGGCCTAGCATGAATCAAGTGGCGTTGATGATTAGTATGATTAGGGAGGACGAGGATAAATCAATGGACGTTTCTGAATTATCTATTACTAAATCATTCATCGATGTCTAAGTACAAGATCACATCTACTCAGTGTAGAGAATTTTTTTTTAAAAAAATTTTAAGAGTCATATTTATAACTGTAAATTCTATATATTAAAAAACAACTTAGTAATTACTTTTTCAAAGTTACAACCACATTTTCTTTCTTATATCTAAACACGTTCTGCAAAAACTATGGCTGTTTTCAAGATTTGATACCATGTAGCATTTGGAATATGAGTTTCATTTTCACTTTTTTCAACATTTGTTTGCACTCTTTGGACGTGTATTTTATAGCCATTTGAATAAAATAACACTTCAAGTCAGGAAGTTAACTTTGCTGAATGACCATTAAAAAAAATGGTTTCAATTTTATTTAGTTACAAAATAATCTTAGTTCAACCGTAAGAATTGTTTTGATTTTATTTAAATATATATATAACATATCCATGCATCATATTCAAGGATGACTAATTATTTTTTAATGGGTTGAGTTTGAGTTCTGTCCGTCTACGCTACATATGTAATGATATTTCTCTCACATATTCAAGTAATAATTTAAATTTAAAATAAAAATATGTGAGATTCATCGTATGTGTATCAAAACACAGAGAGAATATAGTTACATACAATGTTTTTAAAATCGAAACAGCCGGTTTAACCGGGAACCGATCATGTTTCAAATCCATACCAAGTTTACTAACATTTTTTACGATCAAACCGGTCGCGAACCATTAATAACCGATTCGACCAGTTCATAATTTATTATTATTTTAGAATCTAATTATTTTCTTATATTCTTTAAAATTATATTNTATAATATAAGAGTTTAACCGGTTGAAATATTTTTTATGTATGGATTGAATTATTTTTTTAAGATAGTAGTTTCGATTTCCAATAAACATTGATTAAACCTGTGTGGGGGTAGGGGTTAGATGTAGTCAAGTGGATCAAAGCAGTGAATGTGATACAGACGCAACCGGGTTACACTCCCCTTGGATGCCAGTGCTTTCTATTTGACTTTATAATTATAAAATAATAGCAGTATTTATAAAGTATTTTCCTAGGACAGATGTGTACAGGATTTACTATGTATAAAATACATGAATACCAAGACCAAGTTTTTATTTATTCTTATTACTTTTTGTATATAAATACGTTTGTTCATACGTAAATAAATGTGTGTTATTGAGTTGGGGAGAACGTTATAGTTTTCCCATTAAATTTCCCTATTCTCAGGAATATTATATAACATATAATACTAAAAAATGGCCGTAAGATTCCAAATTTCAAACAAAAAAAGTTGTCCTTTTTAGGGTTTTGCTGAAGATGCAAGAAGGGGGTCCATGTTACTAGATTAGCATACATTGATGGGTCGGCTTCTGCAGTGTCAAGGTTGGTAAAGACTCCATATTTGTAAAGATTTTGGTGTTATCATCTTTAATATCGTTGAACCAAACAAGTTGAATTTATTCGTTCTTGAGCAGTACTTGAACCTCCTGATTGCTTCAACCTTATGTATCAGTCTTTTTTCTGCTTAAATCCGAGATTTTCTGCTTATATGTTTTTCTCTGTTCAGCTTATGGGGTTTTTATGTTTAAGTTTTTGAAGCACTTGTTTCCCTTCTGCTGGGAAGTGGAAGAGAAGAATGAGTGAGTTAATCTTACTGGTGTCTTGTTCCTAAAATGAACCGACTTGGTATATGATTTTGTTTTCAGATGATTTGTTCAATGACAGAAATACAAGGGAATAGGTGGTTTTTGGGGCATGCCCATGTAAAAGTTTCATGGATCCAGCATCAAATCAGTCAGAACAACCCCCTTTTCCCCTCACCTCCCGCTGCATATGGTGTCAGCAGTAATTTCCATAAAGAATCCAGCCCTTCTCCATCTTCATCAAAAATTAGTCCTGCTGTTCTCTTTATTATAGTTATTTTAGCTATTCTGTTTTTCATATCTGGTCTTCTCCACTTGCTTGTTAGATTTCTCACCAAGAACCATTCATCCTCTCTGTCTAATAGAAATCTTGATGCTTCTAGTCCTGATGCCCTTCAAAGGCAGCTGCAACAGCTCTTTCATTTACAGGATTCCGGTCTGGATCAAGCATATATCGATGGGTTGCCCGTGTTTTCGTATAAGGAGATTGTGGGTGCCCTAGAACCCTTTGATTGTGCTGTTTGTTTGTGTGAATTTGCTGAGTCCGACCAATTGAGATTACTTCCTACTTGTAGCCATGCCTTTCATATCAACTGTATTGATACATGGCTCCTGTCAAACTCAACATGTCCTCTCTGTAGGATGACCCTTTTCAATCCTGGATTCTCCATGGAAAATCCCATTTTCGAGTATGATGGTTTTCGGGAAGAAGATGGATATCCTGTTTATGGAGCGAATGGGTACTCATCTACTCGAAAGAGAATGGAAATAGACGAAGTGGCTACGGTGAGAGGGCGTTTTCCTGTTAGACTCGGTAAATTCCGGAAACTGAATGACGTTGAAGAGGGGGAGGTAGGAGGAGAGACCAGTAACAGTAGCAGTAGTAAATTGGATGCTAGAAGATGCTATTCTCTGGGTTCGTATCAGTACATTGTCGATGATGCTAACCTTGGAGTGTCCTTGAGTCGTGACCAAACTGGTCGCAATGTGAAGCTTGTCAAAGAGATGGAGCAAGTTTCTAATTCATCAGCTAATGGGAATGCAGTGGAGAAGAGTATTTGTATCGGTACGAAGACTGATAGCTATTCAGTGTCGAAGATTTGGCTGTGGTCAAAGAAGGGGAAGTTTGGGAGTTCTTCAGGTATCCACACTGAGAATCCATCTTCTCCGAACTTGGACTTATCATGGATGCATAGAACAGAAGCCATCTGAACGCTTTTTTCCCTTCTGTGTTTGTTCTTAAAATGATCATTTGTGAAGATGATAAATTCATATCATGGATGCAAATATTTTTTGAAACAATTTCCTTCCTCACTCTCGACGATTTCGGTACTTCTTGCCTCGAATTCTTCGTTTTAGAACAATTTCAAATCTACTTTCCAGGTATCGGAATTCTTGGTTACATATTTCATGATGTGCAATTATTCTTCATAAGTAGTTAAAAAAAAAACCTCTAATTTCAAGACGAGTTTTTGAATTATTAAAAAAAAAATGAAGTTTGACAATAATTGAGTTTTGATGGTTTAATTGTGTCTTGTACACCTGTTGATATCTGATAAAGATAATTTAAAACAAGCATTATAATTAATAATATATATATAAATCCCTTTCTTTTTTTGAACAATATATTTCCCTTTTCATAAAGTAGCGACTTTGTTTCAAAAGCAAAAGTTTGAGATTGACCGCGATGGGGCTAATGGTTTGAACCATGCACGTCACCATCACCATCACGGACAACTAAAAAGTTTAACCACAATCCATCACTTACTTCAGTCTGAAATGGAACACCACGTAAACATCATCAAATCAGCTTGAATATTATTTATTTTAGTATAGATAGGTATTTTAAGAGCTTGAACTCATTTCTACCTATAAAGATCGTAAAAAATCGACTTCACAAGAGAATCAATGATCGATGGTTAAATTATCAGTTGGTGGTATATATTGAAAGAGATATATTTAATAATGTTTCAAATAAAATAAAAGACCATATGTGTCAAATTGTAATTCACATTTATATTGATGAATGATTTAACTTTTCTTGTTTTATGCTAAAAAAAGAGAAAAGCTTTGTGTATGTAATAGTACCATAAATTATTGAGGACTAATTAAAAACTTACAGGACTGTGTCAAGTCCCCATTTACTTAATTTACAAGAACTATTTTCTTCTTCAAAACTAAACAAGGTAAATCATTCCCACCTCTAGAGTTGATGCACGAGGTAAATTCAGTGCATATGTTGGTGATGCACTGTTCCTTCTCAAGAAATCATACCCAACATTGATCACTACCCTCTTTATCAGACTCGAACCGGACTTCGCCTTCACGTAACAATGGCCTAATATAAAAGCCATCCCGGCCTCTCTTGCTTCCATCAGTTCCCGTAGCTCTGCTTGGGCTTCTGAATCGATTTGTGGGCTTTCAGGTAGGAGGAATCTTACCCTTTTTCTTGGAATATCGGGTGCGGGTGCATGAATTTCTCCTAGCTCCATAACGCTGGCTATATCAGATAATTTTTCATCATTTTCCAACATTTTGATGCCGTTTGTATGTGTTGATGTAGTCCCAATGACTGTCATCTTCTCTTCGTTTTCTAGATTTTTGTCCGACGTACTGTCCCGCTCTTTCCCCTCCGAACGGATAAATTCTGCTATGCTACAAACAAGGTCCCTTTCAAACTCCACATCATCCGTGAGCGAATCACGGTATCCATAACGGGCTATGCATCTATAAACTCGGTACCCTTTGGGCCCGATTCTTCCAACAAGAAATCTCTCCTCGGGTCTCACATGAGGAACTGGGACATATTTTACACAGAACAGGACTAGAACCTGGTGAAAAGCTGGGAGATTGGTCACGAAATGGGAGAAGATAGCTGGAACTCCAGAAACAAGTTCTGTATGTATGAGGCCAATGCCTCGGACCCGTACAATCCCAAGTTTGGGACTCAAACCGAGGAGCCAGTCGATGGAAACTTTGTTGTGAAGGTCAAACTCGTACTTTTTAAACGTGCCGTAATGCCAAATGTACATTATTGCTAGAAAGATAAATGAGAGTGCAACCGGAACCCAAGCTCCTTCACGAAACTTGATGAGAGAAGCTGAGAAGTAGAGGGCTTCGATGGAACCAAAGAAGAATATGAAACAAATGGCAAAAACAACGCTTCTATTCCAGCACAAGACGATGACGAGAGACATAAGACATGTGGTTACCAACATAACAGTTATAACAGCCAAACCTGGTTAGACCAACAGGGAACAATAAGAAATTTATTCTTCTTGTCATAAACAATGATGTCATTTCAGCGTAGATATTACCTGACGCATTGCTAATGTGTTTTGTGTCTCTGAAGCCAATGGTCACAGCCAATCCGAGAAGCATTAAAGTCCAGTTGATAGCTGGAATGTAAATCTGCCCACATATTTTAGACGACGTGTGTATTATTCTGACCCTTGGAAAGCAACCCAAAGCAGAGCATTGCTTAATGATGGAAAACGTCCCAGTGATGATGGCTTGGCTTCCCACAACAGCAGCAAGTATTGCAATTGCGAGGACAGGCCATCGAATATTTTCTGCATGACGAGAGGAGGGTATGGTTTAGCCGTAAAACTCAAAAAAAGTTCACTTATCTTGGATACTACTCATAAGGATGAAATGACATTTGACATAGAAACTTTACATACCAGGTACAGATTCATAGAAACCAATTCGGTAGTAACTCTCGATTACATGATGTTTGGATAAATAAGCGGCTTGTCCCATGTAAGCAAGGATCAAGGATGGATAAACCACAAAGCTAAAAGCTATCTGCAATAAGGCAGCTGTCTAGTCAAAGTTGAACCAGTAAAGACATTGCAACAAACGCGTCGAATTTATCAGACTCGATGATATATATTACATGAAGGGCAGGTCATATCTCTTATATAGTTTATAATCTGACAGAGAATCAGAAACTCAAATAATAAAAAGAAAAGTAAAAATTCACTCACCTTGATGGACAGCTGCGAAAAATGTCCAAGATCAGCAAACATGGCCTCTGAACCTGAAAATATACATCACATCTAAATGAGATTTAAATGAGAAGGAAGAAACTATAAGGATACTTTTAAGCAGAAATAAATAGCATTATAAGCTCTAATAACCTGTTATGCACAACAATATCCCACCCAAGGACATCCAGCCTCCTTTTCGAGTCTTCTTCAAGAATTTATACATGTAGTAAGGAGAGAGTGCCTGGTAAACATTCGGATTCCAGTGGAATATATTATACACTCCAATGGCACTGATGCAGAATAGCCAAGTAATCACGATTGGAGCAAACAGATATCCTATTCGGTGGGTTCCGTAGTGTTGCAGATAAAATAAGAAAACCAGTATTATACAAGCAACAGGGACTTCGATATCTGTGAAACATGAAAATTTTAAGGAAAAAAATACATTAGCCATTTCTTAACAACTTAATAGACAAAAAAATCAGGACATGCATAGAGAAAGCATGGCCCATAGCTACACATTAGCTGACAACTAATAATATCTGGGCACCTAATAATGGTTCTCCAAAAAATGGTAAATCTGAATGCCAACTTTTTGGTACTACGCTCTACTGCTGATAAAGCAATGATAGACGGCACCAAGATTAGATTTTTTTCCCTTCACCAGAAAAACAAACAGGCAAAACTCCAATTTTCATTCCCTTCCTTTCAGAAGCAACAATATTACTTTTCGAGGAGTTGTTAATCTATAAAGCATTAAGCCGTGACACATCTGAATTGAGTGGAGGAGTAATTCAGCGTAAGTAGATAATACTTTGGTAACAGGTCATATATGCAACTGTAGATAAGCCCAGGTCCAGCGGGAATCGTATCACTAATGGAGATGTCGAGAGAACAGAAGATCATATGACCATAAAAATATTGCATCTTAACATATCACACTTAATTTTTCAACTAAATTTCTTAAATTTCAACCACTATATGTTCTCTTCTCTCTACAACATCACATTTTCAGCAGAAAATCATTAAACTCCATTGTCTTTTATTGTTCGTAAGTGATTACTTTACACTAAATACAACTTATTTTACTTTAAGTTGCATCTCGTCGTCAGAATACAGCGATATGGTCCGCCACAATCAAGAAGATGACAGCCTGACTTTACTTCAATATAAATCATATTAATCTTTATTTGATTAAAGCGAGAAGTTAGTCCTAATGCACGAAATGCCCCCACAATAATGACTTTTCAGCACAATTTGGTGGAATTTTTTGTCCACGAAATACACTAAGCTATGAGAATAAATTTATTTTTGGAGATTAAAATTGGAGGTTGGAACATCTTGAGCATTCAAACATCAATGTCTTTGAGGCCTAGAATTTGTATCCAATCAATAATTCAATACTAAGCATATATTTATTTCCTCGATTTAAAAAGTTCCACTTTGCCTATCCCAATCACTGCACTTTGTTCACAATGCAACAATGCAGAAATCCAAGCACCAATAATGAGCTTAAGACAAGCCATTTTGACAAATTCAAGATTCGCGATGATATGAGTTTTCATATTTTTAATAATTCAGTCATCACCAAAAAAATGATGAAAGACAAGATTAGGCAGACAATTGAATTTTTTGGCTTGTGGACAGAAATAAGAATACCCCATCTTCTTCAAAACTAAGAAAAACAATTCTAACACGTAAAAATGACAAATCAAAATTCATACGAAACTTACATTGGTGATGATGCTTTGACACAACAAGCTCTAATCCGGACACAGCAGAAAATACTGAGCATAAACAACAGAAATATCAGTTAATTCTAAGTTCCAACGTTTCAATTTCTCCAAATTTACAGTGACCACAACCAAAAAGAAGAAATTTCATACCAGAAATAGCTGGTGTAAGAACTCCATCCCCAATCACCATACAAGTCCCAATCAAAGCCAAAGTGAGTAATATCCTTTGCAGCAATCTATGCTTTTCCAATGTCGATTTCAATCTTAAGCCGAAACCTTTATTACCTGATCCAATTCCATTTTTTCTATACTCATATAATTCCTCATCAGCAAGCTGCCCATTTGGCAAAGTGCTCACCCGGGCATGGCGGCACAGCAATGAATACAAAGCAAAAGTCCCACCTTCACCGTTATCATCAGCTCTAAGTACTATGAACACATACTTAAGAAGAGGAATCAGAGTCAAAGTCCAGAATACGAAAGATAAAACCCCATATATTTCCTCATTAGACTCTGAATGTTGGATGTCCTCGGCAAAAGTACTTTTGTATACATACAAAGGTGAAGTGCTTAAATCCCCATAAACAACACCCAAACTCTGATAAGCTAAGGTCAGCACAGCCCTCCAAGATTCTTTCTGTAACAAAAATAAAACAGTAGGCGATAAATCACCAACTACCAAAATACTAGTAAAAAAATATCGATATTTCTTTGGCACAAAGCTCTCACCTTTATAGCATTGTTAGGGTTCCTGCCTTCAATATCCATCACAGGCGTCTACGAATCATGGGAAATCATTCTTGGCTGGTATCCGAAAGCAGGTATGGGTTACCCATTTGAGCAAGCACTATAAGCCAGTCTTTATACCAAGAATGCTCCATTAAAAAAGTAAAGGCGCCGTTCTTATCATGGGTACTAAACGAAAATCTACAAGATGACACCAAATAAAAGACTGTTAGTAAGTTGTGCTGAACATTAGTGCCTAACACGACGTGTTTTGTGGAAAGCAAAAGAAAGAAGAAATTCATAGTGACATGTGTCGTTTGAATGGCCACTCTATATAGCTGATCTTGCTGCACATACATCGGTCCTACCCATAAAAAAATCACCGCAGATCAAGAAACGCAACTCCATTGGATCAATTAAACAAATGTTCAGATTCAAAAAAATAAAAAAAACAAAGTGGATTTAAATGGTTACACCCATTAAAAAAAAATATTGAGCTGCTGACTGAACCCACTGTGTGAAGAGTGTTCGCTCTTGATCGACGGGTCTTTATCAGTCGGCAAATCCTTTGTTTTCTTCCATGATTAGATGCTTACTACTTCAGACGGCTCAAATTACTCGCACTCGAAATGCAAGTATTTATGGAAGATTATGATTAATATTGGTGACACACTACGTCCCAAAACATATATTCGAAATCGAACAGTTCTATATCTAAAAAAAATCGATTAATATTGGTGACACGAAAATCAAAATAGTAGAACCATGGAATATTATTCCCTCGGTCAGCCCTGCACCGGCCCATTTACAACATTCTGTTACATCAATTCAACATAAAAATACATATAGAAAATGGTTAAAGTTGTTTAACCATATCCACAGTGGAGAATTGAATTGTGGTCCAAACATCACTATGCTGTGAATTTGGTTTAGTTTGGAACATCAATTATTTTCTAAAAAATTATTTAATAAGTGTATTGTGAGACGGTTATATATGTTAAACAGATAAATTCATTCTATATTTACAATAAAAAATAATATTTTTGATATAATTCATAATATTTTTCATGGGTCGAGTTTGATTTTCGTCTCACAAAAATGCTCCGTTATACGGTCTTATACGAGTTTTTGTAAAATTATTTAGTTTACTCAAATTTTTGTTAGCATATATTTTTTCAAAATTATATTAGTTGATTGAATTACCTAATCGTCCTAGTACATCATAATTTTTTTTGAAAATAAAAACTAATAATTTTGAAATATGTACTCAAATTCATAAACACAAAACAAAAAATACTTTTTTTAAACTCCCAATTAAGAAAAAAACAATTAAAATATTATAATTACTATTATAAATATTTATCACCTAAATATATATTAAAATTCATAGATGAAACATGCTCCAGTATATTATATATCTCTCACTAGTATATATATAATACATCAAATCTTTAGAATAACTACTTTGATAATTGTAATTGATGGACAAAACACTCATTCATTTATCTAATATTGAGAAAACTAGAAGATTATTATATTAATATTATATTATATATGTAATACATCTTTATATTTAATCCCAGACCGATTCAAAAATTATATATTGGAGTCATTCATTTATATAATATTGAGAAAATATATATTTTAAATCTTTGAAATTTGTAGGCATGTAATGAAATGAATCCCCAGGAGTTTGCATGGATCTCCAAAGAATCCGGCTTATGCTATTTTTCAACTGCTTATGCAAACAATCAGTCTTTAAATTAATATGCATTAAGCTTACTTAATTACATATTTAATGCATGCAAATCAATTTTTGACTTTGGGGGAGGGACGCTCTAATAACTATGATGCAAACATTATATGCTTGAAACTAGTGGATAAAAGTAACCACAAACACGATATCGATATCGGTTCCGAATGTTTTATGTTGAGTAGAACAATCGAAACATGACGGTTGTGCTGTTGTGTTTTTTAAAAGCTCAGTTAATTCCTTTGTGGTGTATCCTTCTCACCATAATTAGAAGTCTTTGCGGCAGATGATGACAAATTGTTGTGTTTCTAGCTTAACTCGGACCAGTAAAGTCACCCAACTTCAATTACGTAATTATGAAAAATAACGATATCGATTATCATTATATGAGCATGTTAATTAGAATTCTTACTTCTCATTCTTATATTTTTTTACAAAAATCTTTCTTTTATTTAATTTAAATAATTTAATAATAAATAATAATATTGTCAATGCTAATAGTACTAATAACAATAATAATCATTTAAACTATAATAATAAAAAAAATTAATGAAATAAAACGAGTTAGTATTGGTTTTTATTTAGTATATGTCGAATAAGAGTTTTGGTGTAGAAGATGAATATGCGGGGTTAAATTACAGAACCCGTAGTTGTCGGATTTCCTCGTATTCGTACCTCCAAAATCTCAATGGTCGCTAACGCTCACGGCCTCCTTCTGCAAACCCAACCTTAATCTCTCTCCATACTTTCTTGATCGATTTCATTTCAATCAGATTCAGAAGAGTGTTTAAACGACGATTCTTGAAGTCATCTAGCGGAGAATCCGAGAAAATCTGGCCTCCGCCATGGAAGATGAATAGAATATTCACCACGCCTGCATCCCACCTCCGCCACTTCCGGCGAACGCTGACCCACCACCATTCCGCCGCCGTAGCCGCCTCGGGCGAGCCCAACTCCCTCAGCATCTTATGGCACTACCAAATCCTCGATCCCAACAGCGACATTGTCAATCTCTGGAACCACATATTCTTGATCACCTGTCTTATCTCCCTCTTCATCGACCCCCTGTATTTCTATCTCCCGTACGTCGGCGGCCAAGTCTGTACGTCCACAGATAACCAAGCTTCTGTTTTGATCACTTATTTTCGAACCTTTTCCGATTTATTTTACGTTCTACACATGTTGATGAAGTTTCGCATGGCGTTTGTGGCTCCGAGCTCCCGGGTTTTCGGGCGTGGGGAGCTTGTTATGGATCCCCATGAGATTGCCATGAAGTATCTCAAATCTGATTTTATAATTGATCTCACCGCCACTCTGCCGCTGCCTCAGGTCATTCACAAACTTGCTTATGAAGCTAATTGAGCACATTGTCTTTTTTACAGTGTCATTCGAACTAAAAAAAATCGCTTTTCTCAGATTGTGATCTGGTATGTAATTCCAGCAACGAAAACGAACGGAACCGGTCAGGCTGACAACACTCTTGCTCTTATTGTCCTAATCCAGTATGTTCCACGGCTGTTTGTCATTTTTCCCCTGAATCAGAGGATAATTAAAACTACGGGTTTTATAGCCAAGACTGCTTGGGCAGGAGCTGCTTATAATTTGCTTCTGTACATGCTAGCCAGCCATGTGAGAATATATAAGCATATATTGCCTCGACCTTCCACTTCACATATAAACCTCTTTTTTCATGATTCAACATTGGTTTCAGGTATTAGGAGCTTCATGGTATCTGGCATCGATAGGGCGGCAACATTCTTGCTGGCATCAAGGGTGTAAAGACGAATATACCAGTGTCCCACCGTGTAATCTGAAATTCCTTGACTGTGAAAGTCCTGAAATGGGGGGTATTGAGCGACAGTATTGGCTGAATTCGACTAGTGTACTTTCACGTTGTGACGCTAGCAATGACGATTCTGATTTCAAGTTTGGGATGTTTGCTGATGCTTTTACTAGTGAAGTTGCTTCATCAATTTTCATTGAGAAATACATTTATTGCCTTTGGTGGGGCTTAAGAAATTTGAGGTGTGAATGTCTAGAAACAAATTTTCGGTTCTACTTTTGTGCTCATATATTCTTTTACTCATCTTATTTGAATCTTACTTAGAGGCCGTATCGTTTCTGATCTATGCATTGAAGGCCTCGATGTTTACATTCAAGATTGTTTCAAGATGATATAGCTTGTAACCTTGTTTGCAGTTCATATGGACAGAATTTGACGACTAGCACTTATCTTGGAGAGACGACATTCTGTATTGTTTTGTGCATTGGTGGTCTGATTTTGTTCGCTCGTTTGATTGGAGATATGCAGGTAATAATATCTTATCTCTGAACCAGATCACCATCACTATTACATACATGTTGGAAGCTTATTTTGATGTTTAGTTACGAGATTTTGTCTCTTTGGTTCTCTTGAATGAAGACTTATTTGCAATCAATGACGGTGAGACTTGAAGAGTGGAGAATTAAGAGAAGGGACACCGAAGAATGGATGAGGCATCGGCAACTGCCTCCAGATTTGCAGGAACGTGTTCGTAGATTTGATCAGTATAAATGGCTCGCGACACGAGGAGTCCACGAAGAATCCATCTTACGGTCCTTACCTGTGGACCTTAGGCGTGAAATTCAAAGGCATCTATGTCTTAACCTCGTTCGCCGAGTATGCAATCCTTCAAATAGCTGCAACTTTTGGAAATATTTTGACAAATCATTTGAACAATCTCCTTTAATTTATCCATTTTGCAGGTTCCATTCTTTGCACAAATGGATGACCAACTCCTGGATGCCATATGTGAACGTCTAGTTTCATCCTTGAGTACAGAAGGCAGCTACATTGTTCGAGAAGACGATCCGGTAAACGTGATGTTGTTCATCATCAGAGGACAACTCGAGAGCTCCACGACAAATGGTGGACGTTCCGGATTCTTCAATTCAATCACCCTTCGACCAGGTGATTTCTGTGGGGAAGAATTACTAACCTGGGCTCTAGTACCAAATTCCTCAAACCTTCCTTCTTCAACCCGAACCGTCAAAACTCTAACAGAAGTCGAAGCATTCACACTAAAAGCAGAAGACCTTAAATTCGTCGCCCTTCAATTTAAACGTCTTCAGAGCAAGAAGCTTCAGCATGCATTTAGGTACTATTCCCATCAGTGGAGGACATGGGGTGCCTGTTTTGTTCAAGCAGCATGGCGAAGATTCAAGAAAAAGAAGTTAGCGAAGGAGTTGGCTCTACAAGAGAGTTTCTACTATATGTCTAATTACAGCAGCGACCAAGACGGAGATTCGGACAATGGAAGTGCTGACAATTCATCCGTTGATACTCCAAGCAGTGCTCGGCATCTAGGAGCCACAATTTTGGCTTCAAAATTTGCTGCCAACACGAAAAGAGGAGCTGGTGCTCAGAAGGTTCAAATTGCTGATCCTGCGTCCTCGAGCTTAAAGATGCCAAAACTGTTTAAACCAGATGAGCCTGATTTCTTCGAGGATGTTTAGCTAAGAAATTTTTTTTGACAGATAGAAACAAAAAGTGGAGCGAAAAGAGAAGATTGATTAGATGCTTTGTAGAACTACTCTATGAACTTAGTTTTGTAAATTGAATAGGAGCAAATGTTAGTTTTAATTGTTCATTACAGAATCACCTGACTCGCATATACATCAGCATGTCATCCATTTCTCATTTCTTGAAATTTCATTATACATTATGTTCTTCAAGCACAATATTTAGTCCAAGTTCCGATATGTTGCAGGATTATTGTCTTTGTTTCTTAACCGATGCGCAGGATATACTCATATTCTCATCCATCGAGGCTATTATCAGCAAATTCTGCCTAGTTGTATTCATCTTAATGGAAGATTTCGCGTGCTCAATCAAATAAGATATGACAATGGTTAGCTGAGCAGCGAGAACGTCCTTGGCTGCATCAAAGCTCCAGGCTTTACAAGTCTATTTCTCTGCGAGGGTGCATTGAGAGAAAAAATCGATCTATTCAATTCATAGATTTAATTTACAGAAAGAAATAAAAACTCTCATATCTTCACAGCACTCTCAAGGCTCTCCTCTACTTGGGATTAGGATTCCTCAACTGGGAATGAGATAATTTGAACAACGAGCTGAAGCCTCTATTTATAGAGGATATTCTGCACATGTTAATGGGTGTGAATGGAAGATGGCAGCCATTGGAGAATCAACAATAGCTGCACCTACCGTTGAAGAAGTGGACTTTCTAGATGATGGCCGGAGATTTCCAATTTGAGTTCTTCAAAATTGGTTCGACTTCAACCTGATGTAGATTTATTTGGTTGGAGTTTTTTTTTTCGGTTCCTTGATTTTTTTGATTAGCTCTATTATTTGTTGGCCTATTTTAGCAGATGGGTTCAATTTGTTGTAAGATAACAAGTTGGATTTTTATTTATTTGTTTGCCAACTTTATAAAAAATGACATAAATTAACAAAAATTAATGTTAAATACATATGTACAATGTTTTATCTTTATGTTAACTGCTATACTTAAAAATCAAACAAGACTGTATAATTCATAATCAATATTTGAATGGTATGTAAATTTGTTCATATTTAACTCTAAATGTGTAATTATTGATTATGTTTTAATTCATGATGAGCCTGCTGAAAAATATGAGTGTTAATTGATGTAATTAACTTTAATTACCTGCTGAAAAATATGAGTGTTAATTGATGTAATTAACTTTAATTACGTGGAGGCATACTTAATTAGCTGTATTATACCATATTCATGATAAAATTTAAGGAGAATAAATCTTTTGTTACATTTTTATGTATTAATATTATAGAAAATTAAAATAAGTACAACTCTTTAATTAGGATTTCTATTCAAATTGAAGAACTTTAAAATGTGAAACAAGTGATCTACAAATTTTTTTATCCTACAGTACCCATTGAATCATCATAACATGATATCGACTTTCATTAAAAAAATAGAAACTCACATGATATAAAGAGTTTGGATATCGATTTCAGAACCTTTCTGGATGTTAGATTTCATTGATTCAAAATTTTAAATCATCCACTCAGAATTATTTATTTGTATAGCTTTTCAAATATAAACGTTTCAAATTCATCATCGGTTGTGTTCATGTACCATATAAGAATGGGATTACACCAATATTATGTGTTTAGCTTGTTTTCCCATCCATGTATATCAAATTTAGAATTTACCACAAATGAAAATTATATTAATACCCTTTAATTGCACTAATACTCTTTCCAAATAGAGAAAAGTATACTAATACCCTTTAGTTTCGTGCCGTTCACAAAAGGAATAAACAACGACATCGAAGGGAGCTTGTCGGTGCTCTCGATTCCCGGTGGAATCCCTGGTATATTCTCGGGGAAATCAAGGTCAAGAATTGAGACATCGGCTCCGGAGCAATGAAGGGATGGTTCGCCGGAGTGGTGAGGAAGGTAACATACACGCCACGGCAGAGGTGGAGGCGGGCTAGCAGGAGGAATGGAATAGTGTGGCCTTTTGACATGAATGGGAAGAGCAGCAGATGAAGTTTGGAACTTGGAGAAAAAAGAAGAACCATTGCTTCTGTTTCTTCGCTGCACATGCATTTTCTTGATTTTAAATAGACAAGAAAGGGGCTTCCTACATAAAAATCAATATAATATTATATGTGGATAACAAAAATATTTGTTATGTTTTCAATATGATATCTTATCGAATTTCTCGGTTATTTCAAAGTTTTTCACCAACGTAATAATTTATTATGTTTTCGATATGCTTAACGTTTGATCTTAACAAATGAAATAGACCAATAAATTATATTAATATAATTTAAAGATAATTTTCTTATGAAAACACACATATGCCTAAACATATAGGACGGATATTAGAGTAACAATTACTCTTCCGACACTTATCTTGGGATAAGACATGAAAACATGGATGACAAAATGTGTATTAACAAAGATTTCATATAATTGACACTTTCAAAAGAATTGTTTTATTCGTAATTTTGATGAATAAATTTATTATAACACGTAGTTGTGGGTATCACAAACCGGCCTCTAAATGACATTCAAAATTATATATTAAATCACAAGTCTACATCTTCTCTACTCCAAGCTTATGGGAGTAAGACCCTCAATACTGTAACGAATAGGTGTGGAAAAAGTGGCCGTGGTTGGTGCCACAACACAACAAGAAAAATGCAATTTAAAGTTTANAAAAAAAAAAAAAAAAAAAAAAAAAAAAAAAAAAAAAAAAAGCCATCCGCTCCATTGACGGTTTTTACTTTTTTTTTTTTTACCTAAATATCTAATTTTCTTAATTAGCACCATATATCAAATTCTAACTCAAAATTAATGATATATCATCATCTTTATCTTATACAAATGGGTCGAAAAATATGTCAAATAATATTTTCTAAAAAATTATATATGCTACATTAGACGGCCGTCTAAACGGATCTAAAAATCGGAGCTAGACGCCGCCCAGGCGGTCCTAAACGACGCTTTTTAGAACACTCATTAAAAAAAAACTCCTTCCTTGAATGTAAGTTGACATCTTGAATTCATAATACTTCAAATTTAAGTTATTTGAAAGAACTTATTTCAAATTCTTGTTAATATGGAAGTCATTTCAAGATCATTTTTCAAATGACATGCTTTGATCCAAACCAAATACAATCTTTATACATTTTCTTGGCTCTCTATGGTCTCAACCACTGTCTCAATCACTGTCTCATGACTTACATTACCAATTCCTCTATTTTCCCTAAAATCAACAATCTCCAATCTTTGATCTGAAATCTGAATCGAAACCTCAGTTCCATGACCATTTTCTGCTCTTTGAACATCTCTCGAGTTAACTTCACTGTTGGTCTCTTCACCAAACAACGATTCAGTACTATTAACAACATCAGCACAAGCCCTGCAAATTGGACAGATGGGAGTTCTCAAAAGCCACAAATCCACACACTCTGCATGAAAACTATGATTACACGAAGGCAAAAGCCTGCACTTTTCTCCCACCAGAAAGTTCTCCAAGCAAACTGCGCAATCTCCCAAAGGGCTGCTCCCCTTTTCCTTCTCCTTGAAATCGAAACATGGCAACTTTTCGATGTCTTCTTGTGACATACTCGTGCTTCCGAATCCCCCCCTCTCCACCATGTTAGGCTCACCTCTTCTAAGCATCCTCCCGACTATACAAACACGGATCAAAATCAAAAGCCCGATTCCCACGAATAGAAAAATCACCGAAATGATTATCGCCATCACGATCACTTGAGTTGCGATGCCTAAGACATGGTTTGGCATTGCCAGCTTAGCATTTGGTTATTTTTTCATGGTCAAGAAGAGGGAGATGGATACTCTTTAGAGGGAGTGAAAGCAGAGTTGGTTTCATTTGGTGGAATTTGGGGTGATGTAGGAAAAGGTATCTTTTAGGAAAATTTTGAAGAGAAAGTAAGCTAGTAGAAGCTGCTAAAGCGATGAGGCCATTTGTGTTAATTTAATTGTTAATAAAGCAAGGTTTAAGTGGGGTTTGTGGTACGTGGAGTGGGTGGGAATGGAACGAATAAAGAAAAGGTGCTATAGATTATAAATCATATACGAACTTTTTATATTATCCTTTTCTTCCAGTTTCGTGCTAATATGGCTCCCATGCACCGAATGTGAAAATTTTAAAGGAATAAGACTATTTGAATGATGTGATTGATATAATGGTATTAGTAATAAATCAATTTTGGTGTGTAGGTTTAAACAAACTGGTGGACCAAGTAAAAAGAAAAAAGAGATTTCATATTTAAAAAAATGCAATTTTAAGAAAACACACTGTGTAAACCCCAAATTCGCATATTGGACTTCTATTACTGTGTAGATTTCTTGTTCTAGTGACAATGATGAGGCTCCAAGACCTTGTGACCCAAAACCTATGAGGTCTTGAGAGTTCAAATCTCATTCTCACAAACACTTCAGATATAAAATCTTATACTTCGTTGTATTAAAAAATAAAAAAATTCTACTATTGGCTCTAAATTAATCGAGATATTTTTCTATTAGTGCAGTTATATTACATAGAGATATTGCTTCCAATTATATGATATCTATATCTAAATATAAATCAAAGAATAGAACTCACATAAGATGCACATATACCACAATCATGCTAAAGATGGAATAAACCTCCGATGTCCAAAAATAGCAGTCATTCCAATGTCTTGTTTACTTACTTTTAGTTGAATACATAAGAAATAAGGCCAAGTATCACAATCGGTTGCAACTAATTGTGGCATAAAATTTCCAACATCAATCATCACAAGTGTTTCAAGAAAATTACCCTGCAAATGGGGAAAAATTCTGTATCCTTGGATCTGATTTCATGCGATTTACATACCCTATACGACCAAGTCTTGTCACATACTAGAACAGATTCTTCAGTTTATAAGAACGATAATTTCAGATTACCAAACCTATTGATTACTCAATCTAAGGTAGGATCTATAATCTGCTTCAAACGCCATGCCAAACATCCAAAAGTTTCATCGTATATACAAGAAAATTTCCAACATATGAATATCAAATGAAGAATATTACTCGTTGTATGTAAAAGCCATGTTTGTGCTATGAACTTGAAATGGATCCCTCCCGAGGGATATTGGTCACACGAAGGACAGCCTGCGCACTCAATGGAGAAAGCTTCGACTGGCAAAAATGCTCCCAAGAAACTGTAGAGGGTTCATCAGATACAGTAGCAGTTGGTTCCAGGAGATGAGATTTTTCATATGCAGATTGCAACTCCAACAGCAATGCACGAGCAGCATCTCTGGACTCGGGAAGCTGGTCACTGAGCTGGGACGCACCTATTTGGATCAGTTTGTCGATGCCAAATTCTTCAATTCCATCAACTCCCTGCGAAGGAAAATGAAAATTGAACTAATATTATTAGATGGAAAAGAAACTTTAAGTCATAAACCGAAAAACCAGTTCCGTCAAATGACATTAAAGTAATCTCAACTTCCAGATAGAGACATGTTAGGAAGTACACAGCTTCATAATATCAGGTGAAACCAAAGCACAAAGGGGAGGTGGGAGAGCATTAAACTCGTCTAAGAGTGCTTACCAGACGTGGAACACTTCGAGAAATACACAAAGAAGCCTTTGCTCGAATTCGAGGATTCCTGTTCTTAATATGAGGTTGCAGCTTGGGCAACAATACAAGAGGGGAAACCCATTTTGTCATGGTTATTAAAGCACTTTCAGCTGCCTCGCACACGAACCTCTTGTCTTGTGAGGATTTGAGGAGAAGTTGTACTAGCTAACAAGGGTAATAGCATTGCAGTTACAGAAAGGAAGTGAGTTACTTTGGAAAATGGAAAAGCCCATAAAAAGGAAGTATGCAGCATCAGAGTTTTGAATAAAAACAATTTACCAGTGGATCCAGTGAATCAATCATGTTGTCATTATATGCTTTAAAGATATCAGCTGAAGTCATAATTGCAGTTTTACAAACAGCGCTTCTCGGGTTCCTTAGGGATTTCACTATGAAGGAAATCACATCATTCCTGATCAATTAAATCTATGAGTCATGACACAGGAAATTCAGGAAAGGCATCCAAAAAGTATAATATCAATTCTATTTTCCCGATAAAAAAACAGTATTTACCGATTGATACTTACAGTATGCCAGCAATATCCTCCTTGTGAAATATAGACAATCTACGAACATTGTTGAGTGCATCACACACCGAAACCCAGTCTTTGGAACCTAGTCCCACTAAGAGTGTCTAAACGCCAGAATGTAAGAATGCATAAATATATAAATTTTTAGAAGCAATTTATAAGGGAAAAAGCATGAGTGCATGATTACACACTCACATTCACATCAAGAATCTTGGGAAATGTTGATAAACATGTATAGGATTACATCAAAAATACCTTTAGACAGTTTTCTACATCTGCCACATCCTCCAAATTCTCAGATTCAATGTACTCTACTTCAGAATTCGCCACCCCTTCTCCAGAATTTTCAGATCCATCTCTCTTAGTGGGAGTGTCAACCAAGGAAGCCGTCTTCTTGTTTTGCATATGTTCAACATTTTCTTCTGCAAGTTCAAAGTGAGGTTTGATAAAGTTTCCATTGCTGGAGCTTTCATTAATCCTCTCAGATTGAGGTATTTTATTGACATCTTTGAGAGCCATGCCGGACATTTTGGATATTATTGACACCTATAAACAAAAATTAAATCATAGGGCATTAGTGATAACTAAATTAAAAAAACACTAAAGATTAACTCAATGCTGATATGCCAAGAGCAACCAATTAAAAACAAGATGAAACCCATTTAGCGTTGAACAAAAATAATTATACAAAAATTCAAAGGAAATTGTTTTCTGCCATTTATTAATTATAAATTTTAACTGTTCTAGAGATCCAGTGGATGGATAACATAAAAAATATCAAATGATTAATGGACAAAAGAGGAGTACACTTAAAGGCAATTGATCAGCAATATGCAAACCAGATATGAATACATCAATCAATCAACTTACCAGTAGAGCACTTTCCCACTTGCAGTTATTTTCTGGCAACAAATCAATACAACTCACTTGCTATATTTCAAAATTTTCAAATTTTTTTAGTCTAAAAAAGGAGCCAATGATGATGAGGCCACGTATGACACACCATGCCGAAACAGTTGAATAAATCTTTCCAAAACAAAGGAATATAAATTTACCTGCATTCCTCAACAATCCAAGACCATCTCTTTAATCATTTATGTGATCAAGTCAGCACTCGCATAATCTAATTTATTAATCTAGTAACTATACGACCCACAACACCCAAATCTGTCATCTCGGAAAATACCTCAACTTCAAGCAATTAAAAAATATAGCATCCAGTCCTTAACCTAGAAGTACTCGCAGTAAAAAAGTGTTGCATAAAATGTCTAGACTCACCATTTTGTAAATGATATTAACAATCAAATGAGACCTAAGTGCATATGGGATATGAAACATGTTTCCAAATAACACAAAATGTGTTCAGACCATCATTCTGACTTTGAGAAGTACATTTCAGTAATGAAATTTCTACCGGACAAGTTTAACAAATAACTAATGTGCACCTCTATTCCACTAATATGAACATAAGGAATTAGCAATCTCATACGTGTAAGACTACCTCAGAATACAGAAGCAGGACGTACATACACATAACCGAATGATGTTTTGCAGGAAACTCTCCAACAAAACCTAAATCCTCACTCGAAACTCTCCAGAAGCCACCAAACTCGTCAACTTGTTCAATATTAGCCATCACATCACAAGAGATCACATTACATGAGTAAACTGGAAAAAATCCAACCAAAAATAAAAAATAAAAAATACAGCATCTTCGATAATAAAAAAGTGCTTGCATTGACAAATATATTTCAACTGCACCCTACTGGTAGAGAGATCTAGCACTAAAATAAAATCGAACCAAGCAGAATGGATGCAAAACAAATAATGAACGAAATAAACATAGATATCAACTCAGTCCGAGTACAAATGCACTAAGATCTCGCTCATTCACCACACAAGATTCAAATCAAGTAAAATTCTTCCCTACAATCAGATTCAAAGCAACATGACCTAAAACTCAACTAAAATTCATACAAAGTGTAGAAAATAGAAGAATATTCACCACGCGAACACGAGGAGAAATGATTGGCGAAAGCAGCACCTGCGAAACTGATGAAATTATTGATGAACAGAGTACATAACAATGCGCAACTGGCGATTGGATTGGATTGGATTGGGTTTTTTTTAATAAGAAATGGGGAATGCAGGAGCAATCAGGGGAAATTTCTGTAACCGGCGAGGGGGGCAGTAAATATAGACTGCGTGTTTTGCTGCCCGAACCTAGGCCGGCAGCCTCGTGTCGGGTATTTACGTGTGAACCCCGGGAGGGAATTAAATCCCTACATTGCCCCTGCCATTTGCTCCTCCAAACAGCAAACAGATCTGTTAGCTATTTAAAAAATTGGATTGGATGTACAAGCCGTATATGGGGGAATCATATTTTATTAAAATTATTGGTTTTTAAAATTATCTATAAAATTTGTTTTTTAATTGGAAATAATTTATTCTAATTGAGTTTCGAAACTATAACATCGTATTAAACTTAAAATATTGATATAGTTGACATAAAATTATATTTGTATACTTTCGAAAATATAATTTTGTATTTATAGGTTTTTTTTTACTTTAGTCATATTTAAAAAACTGATCTACTCAGTCGAATAATTTTTTTTATCTAAACATATGGTTTTTATTATATAAGTTTCTAAAAACTATTTTAAGCATAACGTTTGAAATTTTTATAATCAAAATAATATATTAGCATCAAGTTTTTTAAAATTTAAACATATATAAAGCTTAAAATAACGATTCAACATTCAAAATTTGAAGTAGACACTTCAACAAATCGTAAATTGATTGGATTTTGTTTCTTCTTTTATTAGACTGTTTACTGGCTGCATTAATTAGAGGAAACTTAAAAGAATCCCCAACCTTTTCCATTAATTCAATTACACTCCTCTAATTTCTAATCGTTTTCGATGTTTATTTGAGGGCAAATCTGGAAATTCATCATGGTAAAAATATAATAAAAAATTTTGTGAGATTAAAAGACAAAAAAAAATTATTAATCAAAGAAACATAACTTTAGGTTTACTTGCATGATTAGCACAATATAAAATTTTAGTTTATTCTCTTATATCTTTATGCATCATTAATTCATTTTTAAATTTATATTTGTATAGAATGTATCTGAACTATATTTATCGTGTTTATTATAAATTCTATCAATTTATTTTTCTTTTATTTTATTATTTTTTTGCAGAAATATGTTTATTTAAATTTTAAAGTAATAATCGCGTATACGGATGATAATTACTATAGTTTGGTATATTTAAAATTTTTATTAAATAATAATAATAATTGATGAATAATAATGATGATGATGATGATACGAGGAGCATAATATAAATTATAACATTTGATAAACTACAAATTTTCTGGCGAAACCCCATTTTATATTGTTTTTATTGGTAGATTAAGGTAAATACTAAATTTTTTTAGTTTTTGATTCATCATTTATGTTTAGTTATTTTGGTTATAGTTCTCTTTAGTGAAGCATGTAGGATGAAACTAAATTAAATTGAACGGTGTTTATGGATTAAAATGAAGAAATCAGAAAAGAGAGGGATAAGTTTGAATGTTAGTTTGAAATTCGAGGACCTATTTGAAATTTATCCAATAATTATTCCATTAGTAGGGGCCGGTAGAGTGGAGGGATCGTTGAGCACTAATGTTGCTATTGCCAAATAATTACAACCTGAGAAAAAAGTTTTTGATTTCAAATTTCAAAACCTTAAAATTGATCTTTTTCTATTCATTCTCTTCATAAAACACAACTAAACGATAAAATAATAAGGCAACTTGATGTCAAGGTTAAGAGGTTTGATTTTTTCTAACATATTTGCTACGTCTGATATTTGACTCAAATTCTACAATATTTAGAGTTATTTTGTTTAATGTACGTATCTTTCTACTTATTATTTTAATATTATATATCGTTTATTATTCCATCCCAAGAATTGAAGTATATTGGAACATGCCACATGGATGAGACACAAACGAGGCCAGGCAAGTGCAAGTAAATTGAATCGACAAAATACTTGTGTGATGTCTCCTTCACAATCATTTCGAGTTGGCTTAGACATGATCCTCGTGAATCGTGATGCAACGCCCAACCTATCTACCTATTAATTAAGCTAACCCACACTTACTTTCTAAATTCTCTATTTTTTTTATCCACATACCATATTCCAATGTTATCTATGACGTCTCAGTTTTGAATTATTGAATAAGTAGATCGATCATAAATTTACAGTTTCTAACATTCTATCAAGATCTATTTAGTTTTTAGTTCAAATCTCAGTTGTCGTATTTTAGTTAGACTAAAATCCAGTTGGCCTTTACATATATTAAAGAGACAAAACATTATCAACATATCGTGCGCATTTATAATTTAAGATAAGATATTAAAGCCACCACATTTATACTCATCACCGACTTGATTCCAGCGAAAACAATATCACAAAATGAGACCAAGAATTTCTTAACAATGATGATGATAAATAAAGACATGTTCCAAGTTGATCCATTCAAGAAGACTGCAAGGGCATCGAGTATTACTTCATTAAACATAAATATCCAGGATAGGTGTAACTAAGGTCCTGAACAAAGACTATAGGATGTTTAGAATCACTTGACCCTGCCTTATACCAGCCGTGATCATCCTCGTTGTACCCCCAAATGCAAACAACGCTTCTTGTCCTATGCAACATTGCGTAGGACTTCGAAACAACAAAATTATCACATTGAGAATCTTCTAACATAAAACCCATTTTCTGTCACTTGCATAAGATTTATTTCCACGAAAGCAGAAGTGAGAGCTCGGGAGTCACTCCTCGGTAACATTGACCAATTCATATTCAACTAGGGAGAGATTGTTATCCTCCTTAACAGTGAAACTTGCTGGTTCAGCCGTTTCTAAACGTCCCCATTTATCCACAGCCAGCCTCATTGATCCTTTGAACATGTCAATTTTCGCATTTCGTAGAATTACCGTAGCATCTGGCTTCATTATTTTCACTGCAGATAACAAGTGTCAGAAGGATAATCTAAATCTAAATCTTGTATAAAAGGGAACAACCATTTGGCTTTGAGGCGCTAGAGTTAGAGAGAGTAGACTTTCCAACAATGAGATTTAAAATGCACGACACTTAAAATAACTAACCCATCCTACTCTGGAATTAGTAATGATATTCATCCCCAATCACATACACGGTAAAGAAAGCAAGAAATTTTTGACATTTTATCATTTCATTTGGTCTGTGTGCATCAGCAATCATAATTTACAGGCATTAGAATTAATATATATTGAAAAAAAAAAGAGACACGACTTTATAATAACCCTAAAACAAGTGTTCAAGTTATTTTTTTTGCATCAAATCAGCATCATTGTAGATATCTCCAGAAAAGGAATGCATTATAAAATGTTTTGTTTCTACCTTGATCATTTCTAGCAGTAAACACAATCACTCCAGTTTCATCTCCCACCAGACATTCAGCTATTCGGACTTGACCAACTTGAGGCTTGTCTGGCCTGCCCTTTTGCATAACAGTATTGGAACTGACAACTTTTACTACAAGATTGTGTCCGTTTGTGCCAGGCTGAAGCTGATCCACCTTGGAGAAAACTGGCTTCCTCAAAGCTGATTTTGTTTCAGCCATTTGAATCAACCTACCACAACATGTAAAAATATCACAAAAAGGTTAGGAAGAATTGAATAGAACAAATGTACAAACATTTACTCAAAAATGTTAATGTCAATAGGCCTAACAGCGGAGAAATAGAGTGACTAGTTAGTTAAGGAGACTCTTCCACCACATTTTTTAAACTCTCACTGGGCCTAACAGTGGAGAAATAGTTGAAACTAGATATCAGACAAGAGATTGTGGGCAAAGTTCTCATATTATATTATTAAATGAACATGCCTTTTAGGAAGCTACAACCCACAAGCACCAGAATGGGAAATGGCGGGCAAGAGAACTTGGGCCAACCCCATATAGTATCTCAACAAAAAGACACAATCCCCCAAGACATGCAACCGCTCTTCAGCACGAAACACTAGACTCCTCGATATTGAACAAAAATGATTAAATGATGAAGTTTGGAAGATTCCCGCGGATCAACCTACATATTCGTGCTATGAACAAATTGTGTGCAATGAAAACGCAGAGAAACCACGATTTTGCAAACGAATCGTAGAAACAACGCATGAATAAGCAATTTAAAGCTTAAACAGGAAGCCAATACCATCTCGATCAAAAAACTTAAATACTATGTCCCCTCATTTTCGAGTATTATCGACAAATTAATCACAATCGTCAAAGAAGAAACAAAGTCACATCACTCGCCAGGAAAAACATCAGACTGAGAATCAGTTCAAAACTAGGTATTTTCAAGCTACGAATCTAAACTACGCCTAAAAACTACAGTGAAAACAAAGAAAACAAACAAATTCCACATACTATAGAGAGCAGATTACGACTTGGTCGAAATTGAAGCAACAAATTGAACAGGTGTTCTGATAATAGATAGATTAAATTACCAGTTAAAGGAATGGGAATCAACAAATTGAATTTCTCGATTTGCAGAATTTATTCGCCTCCGCGAGTCTATGAAGGCGACCTTCGAATACGCTTAAATGACGATTCATTTGCTAATAAACCGTTGATTTTGTCTCATCTTATCTTACTAGTAAAATGGATTAGTAACGAATAAATTATATGTGACAATAATTTAATTTAATTTTTATTTTTAATGTAATACTCCATGAAATTTATTAATCTTCAACCGGAGATTTAAAATCATAGAATTAATAATTAGATTAGAAATACCAAAAATCGTCTTAATCAAGCATTATTTATAACTTGTCACATAACATGTTTAATTTTGAGCATGGTCTGCTTCGGGATAAATGCAAAACAAGTTGTGATAGTGAGACCAAATTCGGTGAGGTCTATTACATCTGAATATATCTCACCTGAGATCTTTAAGTCTGTCTCCACAATTAGTTTGTCAAAATCAGAATTTTTTATCAACTTAAAACCTCGCTTATTGCAAGTGCTTCTGCTTTCTTTACGACTGATAATATGTTGGGCATATCATAAAAGAACAATTTGAGTCTCGAATAAACATACCAACAACAAAGAGCTTTTATCGGTAGCAAATACGACATCAACACTACACTTTCACAAAGTGTTCCACCGGTTTCTTCCAAATTACATTTGGGTGTGATGTATGTTGCCTCCTTTGATGCGGTCGTTCTTACAGCAAGTTATTCTTTAAGGTTGTCGTTGGCGTACTTAATCGTCCAGTCTACAGTAGGAAAAATGCTATTCTAAAGTCTCTCATAAAATCATTATGAATATACGTCTCCTATCTGCTCCGTTAAACGCTTGCTCTGAAGATTTAGTCTAGTAGGAATACGGTTTCCCAGCAGACGACATGCTGCAAAAATTTTCACCTTGGGGTCATTTTTAATGTCCGTGAATCATATTCCAAGAGGCCTACTAAAAAAATATATTCTCATATTAATAATATTAATAATCGTATTTTATAATCTAATAATACCAAGGTTAACTTGAACGATAAAAAATAAACAATCAAATATAATTATTTGAATTTTTGCATTATTACATGAAATTATTTTTTATATTATAGTATTATATATACGCATCCTACAACAAATGTACACATCCTACGTAGTCTTATTTTTTTTTTATTTTGACATTCATTTAATAAATTATTATATAAAAAAGACATGAGAATGGATTCTCATCGCATTAGTGGATACACGCAGCTCAAGCTATGGAAAATCAAACTAGACAACCCGATTGCGACTCAGGCTCCCCGCCACTGTCTTCTCTGCATGAGTTCACACTTCCCAAATCATCTCCGCCTCTCTCCCGCCGCAACAGTGGGGAGCACATATCGCTCTCGCTGCCGCGTTCGTCGATTTCATCTGATCGGACGACAATCGATCATGGGCTGTCTCCGGAAAGAGACAAACATCAGCCGCCGGTGGTGGTGGTGAATCGCGCTGTCTCGGAGCATCCGGTGGCCGGCGTGGCAACCAAAACTGATCCAGAGGGCGGTGATGGAGGTGGGGTTTGGAGGGTTAGACCGTCGCTGTCGATACTGAGAAGCGCGAAGAGGAGGAAGTTGTTGAAAAGGGCTGCTCTGGGATTCAGGAGTTTTGGGTTTTTGTTTTGCTTGGTTTCGTTTTCAGTGATGGCAGCTGATAGAAACCAGGGCTGGGCTTTTGATTCATTTGATCTCTACAAAGAGTTCAGGTCTGAATTGTTCTCTCATTTTTAACTTCGTACAATTTTGCATAATAAACTGAACCCTTGATTTCTCTTGTCTTCACCAGTTGTATTGTGGAATACTGTGTTTGATATATTTTCTTTGGAAATCGAAATGGGATTTTGTAGATATTGTATATCAGTGAATATTATAGGCTGTGTGTACTCTGGAGCTCAGACAATGGATTTGTCTTTCGACTTGACTACCGGAAAGTATGCTGTGCAGCATAGAAAGCAACTCAGATATTACTTCGATTTCGCCTTTGATCAGGCAAGTTGTTAAAGTTATTACTTGGAAAGTGTTGGTGTATGATAATTTTGCCAAATATTTGCACCTTGATGGAGAAATGTATTTCATTTTCTGGTTATTAAGATCCAGATTATTGTCGATCATCACAGTGACAAGAAAATGTTCAGGACATAATCCTTTAGGTGGTATAAAAAGAATATATGCAAGCTTGGTTTTTTGACAAGAAATTTAGATATGAAACTTGAATGCATTTTAAATTTATTCGTTGAAGACTTTAGCTTTTACTTTGCTGTCGAGTTTATCCTTTTGTCTTGCCTACTAAGTCATTCCACGGATAGAACTGCAATGCAATTTACTATTTTTTTGCTACCGTTCGATTGTTTTCGTCCTATTTTACTATACTTTGCGGGTATGCATTCCATCAGCGTAGTACTTTAAAGCGAAGAAGAAAAAGGGGCATTTTTTGCATGAGAAGGTGGGATGAAAAAGAGGGAGAGAATTCATTCACAGCTAGCATTTTTCCACTTAAATGCCTACAATGCCCTACATTTTGTCCATTCTCACATTTAAGTTTCAATCTTTATTCTCATTGAAAGTATTATCGGCTCTGTTTTTTTTTTATCCATTTTTTGATCTAATCATGGATTTATCTCTTATTCGGACAATCTGCTAACTTTCTTGGTTTGATTGGCCTCAAATTATGCTTGTTATATCAATTAGTACATAGTCTTGATAGGCCGATATAACTACTCAATCAATCCTCAATTCTTACAACATCTCACTGCCATCATCGGTTGGCCTTGTTGAGGTTTGAAGCAATGCACTCCACTTAAATTACATGATTAGTGATGGGTATTATTTTGTGGTGGCAGGTGATTGCTTACCTTCTGATATCGGCATCTTCATCAGCCACGGTTCGGATTGATGACTGGCAATTGAATTGGGGAAAGGACAAGTTCCCAGACATGGCAACAGCGTCCGTATCAATGTCTTTCCTTGCATTTCTTGCCCTTGCCTCGAGTTCTATCATATCTGGTTATACCCTCTGCACATCCATATCTATCTAACAACAATTTTACTTCATCAGCCCTGTTGCTACCTCTTAGGTAAAATTGTGATGAACTTATATGCAGAAAATAAGCTGTTGATGTAAGTTTTCCCAACTGTATATGCATATTTAATGTATTGAGTCCATATTTGTATGATATACATACTGATGCTTAGAATATATACTGAACAGATTACCATTTAGTTGCTGCCTCTGATATTGGCTGGCTTGTGTTTGTCATTCGTAGGCGCAGGGCCGAGTATTCATATTTACCCAGTCACAATTTTAAAAAAAAATATCAATTTTGAATGATATTGCTTCGATCTTTTATTTTTAATTAATAAATAAGATAAGGCTGATACAGCTTTTAAATATGTATATTATTATGTAAGAAAATAATATTTTAAGATGTGGATTATTTTTTGTATTTGAGTTTTTACATTGTAGTTGATATCAGTCCAATTTGTTCCAGATTTAGGTTCGTGTCAAAGATATTTCGACCCAAATGATTGTGTACCTAGTAACCAGGGCTTACTCCGAGCCCAATATTTTCAGATGCTTGCCCTCGCATCAACCCGTCAAAGCCCAAAGCAAATTTTCAGATGCACTCAACTTAATTAACATTATTGAGATAGTACCACCAGCCTTTTGCCTCAGTGCCACCAAGAAAAAGACAAAGATCTCGAGTTCGAGATCTTGAATTTATATAAATCTCAACTTCTATATATATATATAATAATTGATTAAAGCATCCACCCAAATTGTTTCAAATTTAGGCTTTCCGGTATGATTATTTAATGAAGCAATGTACTCAACTAATTAACATGATTGAGATAGTTGGTAGCATGATGCCAAATATTTGGTCTTAGATTAGACAAAACAAAACAATTAAACCCCAACAACTACCGTACCAGATTGTTACGACTCATGCAAACTGTACCCATCACAATTATTTATTTTTTTTGATTTGAGGATAGTTGGTTCCAGCACCCTTCCAAATCCATATTTATTCTTGAAAACCCATTTTGTTTAATGGATAGAATAGATTGAGTGAACATAATTAATTTGTTGCGGGGGGGACTTTGTCTTGTAATGCGATACTAGTCACTAGGAATCTTTTGGTACTAAAAATCATTATTAATTGTGATTAGGAATCAAGGCCGTGTACGAAAGGTTCACCGACCCGCAATAGTCCGAGCCCATGGCCCAACCACCCGACATGAGGTCTCACAACTCGGATTATAATATATTCCTGCTCTAACTTCAAATAAAGTTTTTTTTATTTTAGTTTATTTTTGGAAAATTTTCATTTGAAGTTTCATTTTTTTTAATAATTTGAATTTTATTTTAACATGTTCATATTATGTCAACTAGATTTTTTTTATACAAGCGGACGGAAGATTTTTTGTTTTAACGTGAAATCGAATTAGGAGGAGACCGGGCTTTGGCCTAAGTGGTCTCACCGACGTTTCCCTGTAAGTGGCTCAAGTTCGAGTCCTCCTCACTCCATATTTTAGTAATTATCAAAAAAAAAAATCGAATTAGGAGATGTTCATGTAACTGTACCAGCTCAGATTTTGGCAATATCATCCAAACGAATCAGCCAAAGAGTGGGACAATAATTTCCCAAAACTTTATCCATGATTTTAACTTTAAAGAGTATTCCTTTAGAGACAAACTTTAAAGAATGTGACAATCAACTTTAAACATGGTTTTTTCTTTTTACTTTTGGGAAAAAACATATATAAAAATAGAACAAAATGCCTTTTTTGTTTAAATTTAATGCATATTTTTTTATTATTTGAATAAATAAACGAGGTTCACAAAGCAAACATATATAATAGCAATGATGATAATACTAGGCCAACTACTGATTAAATCAACATCCGTGTGGTTGATTTTTCAGAATTGAATTCGAATTAAAATGACATCTATATTATTAGTTATATATAAAATTAATTGTTGAAACATCAATTAATTTAAGTTTGACAATAACAAAAAATATATTTTTTTCATTGGAAATAAGTCCTAACTTTAAATATATTGGTCCCAAGCTATTTTTTTTGGTTGCATTGGTCCCAAATTAAACAGAGCTGTACATTACAGCTTGTCAACAAATTCCCCCAATCATTATAGATTTCTTTCAAAAGTACAACCGCCAACATGCAAAAATATTATTAGACAAAAATTTGTGTGAGACGGTCTCATATGTCGTATTTTGTGAGACGTATATCTTATTTTGATCATCTATTAAAAATTATTACTTTTTATGCTAATGGTATTACTTTTTATTGTGAATATCGGTAGTGTTGACACGTCTCACAGATAAAAATTCGTGAGATCGTCTCACAAGAGACCTACTCATATTATTATATATCGAAAATTTTTTATAAATTGTCTTTTGTAATTGAATTTGGTTCGACTTGATTATACGACCATGTTAATTGACTTAAAACCTAAAACAATAAGATAAAACTAAAAAAAAAATTTGATCTATTAACTTATATATGCTAACGTATATATAAATTCCATGAAAATTTTATTTGTTGGATGATGTATATAATAATTGAGTAAAGTTAATTCATCCATATAGTTGAAGTCCATGGTTGGAAAGTTATTAATGACACGGCATGTGTAACGACCATTTATGATGTATTTAATGAAATCTTATGCAAAAGTTTTTGGAGTTTACTGAATTTTATTTTTATCTTTTTTTTGGAAGATTTTAGGGTACTTTATTTTTTGGGATAACAATATTTACAATTTTTCATAATTATAAAAAAATATAATTATATTTAGATGTTATATTTACCTCATTAATTTATAATTTCTAAAATTACGAACACATCTTTCATGTGTTGTATTTATTTTACATTTTATATTTTTAAGTTTATATTTTATCTTACATTCTTACAGGGTTCAATGTAAGAAAAATAAAAATATGAAGATGTTTAAAGGTATTGAAGAATTTTTATTTATTTTTATGTTATTTTTTGTTTCCAAGTAAATGTTTATATAATTATTCGATTAGTTTTCTTAATTTAACAATAAAATGATGTGTTATATAACAAAAATATCAAGTTTGAGGAGTAAGTATCTTGTGAGACGGTCTCACGAATCTTTATCTGTGAGACAAGTCAACCCTACCGATATTCACAATAAAAAGTAATATTTTTATCATAAAAAATAATACTTTTTCATGGATGACTCAAACAAGAGATCCGTCTCACAATTTTTTCACAATAAAAATTATGTCTCAGATAATTTTTTCAAAAACAAACTTTTTTTTCTCATTTTTCACTAAAAAAAACCAATAAAAAATTAGTTTAGATATTGTTTTTATTAATCTTTAAAAAAATCCACTGTATTTCCAAATTTTTATCCATAATAAATGTAGCCAACCCATAAAAAAATCCTCTTTATATATATAAGTATTAACATGGGGAAGTTGGTGAAAAATCTCCAATCATAATATTTCATTGGGTTCACTCTCTACTCACAAAATTGTGGTACTATGTCATACAAAATGTGGTACACTTCATGTGAAAATGTGGTACTAAAAAAGTACTCAGGGACTGAACACATAAAAAATCGACGGCGGGGACTGACGGTCAATTTCTCATATTAATATTAATATTAAATAAAACAGAAGAAAAGACAGTAAAGTATTAATATATTAATATTAAATAAAACGGAAGAAAAGACAGTGAAAGGGGAGCGGTACCGGTGGCGGGCAATGGATTGGTGGAAGCTGACAAGTCATCTTCATGCTTTGCCATTCCAACTTTGCTGGAGCCCACCTATAGATACATGAATACATTCACACACACTTGTATGCATTTTACTTTTTTCAAAGCTCAAATTTTTCCATCATTTTTCGGCTCCCAACCATCGGAATTTAATTATATTTCTTGATAAATAAATTTGGTTGATTCTTGATTATCCTATTCCACCCTACGATCCCTTTTTCCAACAAACAAATTCTACGTGCCCCGTAATATTCATTGCCCGTCAATACATACATACATAATATATATTTGTGTGTGTGTGTATATATATATGGATGTCAATGGTCGAGAAAAGTAGAGGGCGGGGAAAAATATACAGCTGCATCTGAGCGTTTCAGCTATTGTTTCTTGAAAAATAATCGAGGTATATATCACCATGTCTCTGTACCGTGTCCTGTTATTATATTTTTGAGCTTTTCTTGATTCATATTTGTGATCTGCGAGTTCCCGTTGAGTATTGAAGTATTTGGTGCCTTTTGGAGGGAGATATTCCTCTTCACAAGACTTGGGATTTAATTGCAAAAAATATATTGAATTTGAATCTTGTTTCTACTGGGGGATTTGCTGCTCGCCTTGAGTCCACTTATTCATGGCATTGTAGACTATTTTTTTTATATTACGATTAGGCTTTCTGTTATTTAAGGTTTTTGTTTGGATGAAACGTTATGGAATTATTCAGTGTGGTTATTGTGTGCAGAGCAAAGCTTTTTAAGAAGAGTTTCAATGCCTGGATATGTGATGGATGGATCTAATGGCGAAAATTTTAGCAAAGATTTGGAGGGTTATAACGTGCATCATAAAGAAATCTTTACAGGGAAATCTCCAAGAAGTCCATTGAGTACTCACAGTCTGCCACTGAGCACGATCAGCAGCTGTGATACTGACTCTATTGATCTGGCCTTGAATGGAGCAGTCGACACCTCAATCGATCAACTTTATCGGAACATCTGTGAAATCCAAAGCTCGGATCATTCACCGTCAATGCGTAGTTTTTATTCATATGGTGACGAATCATGGATTGATTCCGAGTTGAGGTTTTTTGCTGGGGTAGATTATGCTGTGGTGGAGGAAAAGGAGGTTGCGATGAAGAAAGTTGGTGGAGAAAAAGATTCTAATGATGAAGTTCTTGAAGAAGATTCAGGTAAGTCGAATTTGCCACCTCGGCCAAAACGAACTAACTTGGAAGCATGTAGGAATAGTAGTTCGAGGAGCAAAACTCTTCATGGCAGACCTCCTACCGGGAAACAAAGCGCCAAGGGTTTGAAAAAGCTGAATTCAGTCTTCTCGAAAAATGAGACCAGCCCTCCTTTTGCAGGGAAGAAATGGCCGTATGGAAGTGAAAATCAACGTGAACCTGGATACCTTGGACCATATCTACTCAAACAGGCAAGAAACTTGGTAGCTTCAGGGGATAATAATTTTCAAAAGGCTTTGGAATTGGCTCGTCGGGCGATGAAATCATTTGAGTTTGCCTCTAACGCAAAGCCTAATTTAGACCTTGTCATGTGTCTACACACTGTAGCGGCATTATACTGCAGGCTTGGCCGGTATACTGAGGCAATTCCCTTACTTAAACGATCGATCGAAATTCCAGTGGTGGATTTAGGCCATGATCATGCAATGGCCAAATTTGCTGGGTGTATGCAGTTAGGCGATACATACGCGATTCTTGACAAGTTTGAGAATTCTATACTGCTTTACAAGGCAGGTCTGGATGTTCAGCGTCACGTTCTCGGAGAAAAACATCCTCAATTCGGTGAAACGTGCAGATACATAGCTGAAGCCCATGTTCAAGCCATGCAATTTGATGAAGCTGAGAAGCTTTGTTTGGTGGCACTTGATATCCATAAAGAAAATAAAACATCAGCTTCTGCACAAGAAATAGCGGATAGGAGATTAATGGGACTTATTTGCGATTCCAAAGGAGATTATGAAGGTTCCCTCGAGCATTATATTCTCGCAAGAATGGCCATGGTTGGTAATGGACAGATTGCAGAAGCGGCCGACATAGACTGCAATATTGGGGATACATATCTATCATTAGATCGGTATGAAGAGGCAGTTTTCACATATCAAAAGGCTCTCAATATGTTCAAGTCAAGTAAAGGAGAGAACCATTCGTTAGTTGCTATGGTATACATTCGTCTGGCAGATTTATACAACAAAATAGGGAACTTTACTGAATGTGAATCGTACTGTGAAAATGCTCTTCGAATTTACGACAAGCCATCGTCTGGATCTCTCCCGGAAGAGATTGCTAGTGGTCTGGTGAACATTTCCGCTATCTACGAAAAAATGCACGAACCAAACCTGGCACTGCAGTTGCTACAGAGAGCGATAAAAGTGTATGGTGATGGACCAGGGCAGCTGAGTGCAATAGCAGGAATTGAAGCACAGATGGGGTCTCTTTATTACATTTTGGGAAGCTATTTTGAGTCTTACAGATCTTTAAAGAGCGCCGTTACGAAGTTTCGGGAAACGGGAGAGAAGCAATCTGCCATTTTTGGTGTTGTTCTGAATCAATTTGGGCTTGCCTGTATGCAACTTTCTTTGATAAATGAAGCCTGTGATTTGTTCGAAGAAGCCAAGATTGTACTGGAGACTGTCTGCGGACCATGCCATGCTGACACCCTAGGAGTCTACAGCAATCTTGCGGGCATATACGACGCAATGGGCAGGTAAACATGGTTTGAAACGTGAAACGATATGTATTTTGAATATTCAGATTAATGGATCAATTACCGAACTTAGCTGAACTGATTTTATACAGGACCGGTGATGCAATCCACATCCTAGACTATGTTGTGGAGATGAGAGAGGGGAAGCTTGGAACTACAAATTCCAGCGTCGAAGACGAAAAACGTCGGCTAAGCGTGTTACTAAAAGAAGCGGGAATGGTTTCAGGCAGAAGATCGAAATCTGTAGAAGCGTTGATCAGTCAATAATTCTCGTATGCATACACTCAACTCGAATTAGTTTGTCATAGGTTAGGACTTGTTCATATAGTTAAAAGGTCCATTGTCATTCATTATTGTTTCAAGGATGGTACATCATTTTCGGTTGTAGTTGCCACAAACATTGATTCAAGCCCACATAACTGCATTCTTACAAAAACAACAGCTCCGGTTCTCACCATTTTATATACACGTTGGGATGAGCATTATCGGTTAGCCTACCAACTTGATCAAAACTTATTCCTGAAGTAATGGGATCGGATTGCAATCTTCATATAAATTGAATTACTAAACAAAAGTAACCGAAACAATGCATCACTTGTTAGGCATAAAAAGATGAAGCTTGCACACCCTCGCGCCATCGATCGATTTTATAGAGTACTTGTTTTGATAAACTATAGTGTTAGGTAAGATTTTATTTAATGAGGAAGGACCCACATTAAATAAAATAATAATAAAATCTTTTCTCATATCGAATTGTTTCGGAGAGAATTAGTTATAAATAGAGCTCAATTCCTTCAGTTATTGTATTTCAAAATCAAAAGCTTTTTAGCTTTGATAAAAAGAGAGTGCATAGAAAAAAGAGTGTATTTTTTTTTTGAGTGCGAGAATTCTCTTGTGTGAGTTAGAGAAATTATTTTCTCGGTATACTCGGGTTGGGAGTGAGAAATATTGAGTGTATTGGTGTATACACTTGTTGTAATATTTCTTCTAATTATAAAAGTTACAGTGCTCCGTAGACGTAGCCTATATTTGGTGAACTACGTAAATTTTTGTGTTCTTGTTGATTATTTTATTCCGCATTTTTGGGTACTATATTATCATCGTGATTGGCATCGCTTCGGGGATGTAATTCCCCAACATATAGAAAGCAACTTTTTTCTTCACACCTAAACTACAATGCATTTGAATATGCATCGAAATATCCAATATTCAAGGAAAAATAAGACCCCAAAAAAGGGACACAGAGAGAATAAAGACAACATCAGGTTTCTACAAAAATTGCACATTCCAACACAGATCCAATCTTGCAAAATGATTTTATATAAGAAACCAAACTTACCCCACCGCGGACAAGTCTTGGCAAGAAGAGTCAACAAAAAAATCTTCATTTTCAACATATCTGTTGTCTGTGTAATTGTCTAGAACTCCATGTACTATTTACTGGTGAACTAGGGAAGATAATGGTAGGCAACCTCTTGCTCTCTTCCAAATGAGGAAAATCTATCGTATAGTGAAGCCCCCGGCTTTCATGCCTCGCCAGAGCACTGCTCACTACAAGCTTCGCACAGCAAAATAAGTTTCTCATTTCACCTGCCTCTAGTCCTACCATAGTCGGCTCCCAACCGTTCTGAAACAAGTATGTTTCCCATTCTAGTTCCAATTCTCCTATACTCTTTTCAGCAGTCTGCAGCCTAGTTGTTGAACGAACTATCCCGACATACTTCCACATGATTGACTGGAGCTCTTTTCTTACCTCCCTTGTCCTGCGTACAATGTTGTCCAAAATAACATTACCGAGTGATTTAGGCATTATGGGACGAGCCCATGAAATCGTAGCCCCACGATCAATACGGGAGCTCTTCATGTGATTGATGGACGGTTGGACAGCTCTTCTTGCAAACACGAGAGCTTCTAGCAATGAGTTGCTAGCCAGTCTATTTGCTCCATGCAAACCAGTGCACGCAACTTCACCGGCCACGTATAGACCTTTGACATTTGTTTCCCCTTCGAGTCCGGCACGAACTCCACCGCACATGTAGTGAGCGGCTGGAACCACGGGAATCGGTTGTTGTGTCATGTCCAAACCGTATAGGAGACATTCAGCAGCAATGTTCGGGAAATGGGAGAGAATTTGGTGTTTGGGTTTGTGACTTATATCGAGAAGCACATACTTTTCATTGCGTTTCTTGAGTTGATCGTCTATACTTCTTGCTACAACATCCCTAGGGGCGAGTTCCGCCCTCTTGTCATACAAGGGCATGAATCTTTCCATGTCTAAGTTGCAGAGGATTCCTCCGTCTCCCCTCACGGCTTCAGTTATCAAAAAGGCATTTTCTCGAGTTTTTGGTTTAAGAGGAAGGCCTTCATCAGCCAGAGCAGTCGGGTGAAATTGCACAAACCTGGAAGTATAAAATGCATCAAACAAGATCAATGGCGTAAACAATCAATGACTGACTCCATGGTGCTTAAGGGAAAACAAGTGCTCCAAGTAACCCAAAGCGTAGAAAATTGTGGAATCAATTCATCAATAATACGGAGGGTATTTAGAATCTTACTCCATATTGGAAATTACAGCCTCAGCTCGGTGAGCCATTGCCATTCCATCGCCAGTGGCAACCTATAGAGATATTGACAATAACTTCAATAAATTGTATTTCTATCCTGAAATATTCAGTTTATTTTCTTTTACAGCAACTGTACCGGGGGATTGGTAGTGCTTGGATAGATATGCCCAGCCCCTCCTGAAGCAAGTAGAGTTACCTTTGAAATGAATCTTACCACCTAAAAGATTCAAATGGACGGAAAAACAAGACCATAGACGCTCTTCCATTTCAGTAAGCTGGTCTTTAGAGTATCTTTCAACCAAAAATACAACACAGGCCACATAACATATGAATCATATCCACTTTCTTACCTCATTTGTCTCAGTATTCAAAGTATCAACACCATGACAAACTGCATGAGAGCCATCCTGAAAGCCAACCCACATAATTATATTAGACAATGACACTGGAAAGTCAAGAAGCACTTCGATTTGATATTTCATAACTTTTCAAAGAAAGATTACAGATGGGCCAAAGCAAAACCTGAGAAGTCAGCAAATCTATTGCAAAATGGTGTTCGAAAACATAAATATTAGGATCTTTTCGGACTGCCTCCAACAACGCCCTCTCTATCTCCCGACCAGTCATATCAGCAGCATGTACGATTCTACGATGAGAATGGCCCCCTTCCCTTGCCAGGTGCAAATTTCCATCTTCCCCATGATCGAATGAAGCACCCATAGCAATCAGCTCCCTGATTCTCTCAGGTCCTTCAGTACACACCACCTGGAAAATTTCACAAAAGATGGTAAAAAATATCGCACTTGATGCAGCCTTTCCGTTAGAGCGAACACAAACAAAGTCTAAATCTAAAATTTTCTCATAATCCTGATTCCACATCTTCGTTAAATACATCACACAAAACTAAATTTCATTTTGTTTTTAACACTGGACTAGGCGGGTATTTGATATGGACTAAACCAGAACCTCTCGGACTTGAAGGCAGTATCAGAAATTTTTTTTTGTGGAACATAAAGCAATTGGTGAAGTGGCTTTCTTTGGATAAATATAATCAGTGTATATAATAAGAATGCTTTCACAAGATGAGTGGAGGAAATAAGTGCAGATTATCTTTTCAGATACTTACTCGAACAGTTTCCTCATCACATAGATAGGCGCCTGCAACAATTGTATCTTGCATGTGACTTTCTACTGAATCTGATGGACACAGCACAGCACTCACACCTCCCTGTGCATAGTTGGTGTTGCTTTCGTGGGGTTCAGCCTTCGTTATCACTGCAACGGTTCCATGTTTTGCAACTTCAAGAGCATAACTAAGGCCAGCCAGTCCACTTCCAATCACAGCAAAATCAAAATACTTGGTATATCCATCTCTCAGGCATGAATTGATGGTTACTCTGCTTCGCTTCCAATCCTCCTCGGATTTGGAATGACCGTGGTTATTTTTATTGATCTGAAAGACTTTTGGGACCCCAAGAGACCTGAGAGATGCGAAATTAAGCATCATTTGCAAGATGTAATCTCCAAAAAAACAGTTGGTGCCACGATCATAGAAATGAATTGATTGATTTTACATGAGTGGAACAAAAATTTGTCGAAGAGATCTCCAGGAAAAAAAATCAGCAGTTACTGTTTCAAAATCATACACGACCAGCAAGTTCAAATTTTCCATGTCCAAAAACAAATTTTCCACCCTTGTCACCAAACTAACAATAGATAGCATCAAAAAGAAAGAAGACCAACTCGAAATTCTCTTACATCTTCCAAATGCACATCGTAAATTTAAGATTTTGTTCAAGTTACATACCAAGAAAGCTCATTCTGCATGCATTTTGAGACTGCTACAATGTGAATCCAAGAAGCCTGTCTGCAGCCTTTCCCCTTGAATAAAGTATCTTTAAAATGCAGTCCGCCGCTTCCTAAAGCCACACTGGTGGCCATTTCAGTATTCTGCTTAATTACAGTGTAAATTTATTTAATCTTCGACCAGCCACTCTAAAATAGAATCCAACTGATGCAACCACTCTCACCATTTTTATAACTAAAGCATTAAAAAGTATTGGAAACTGTACATTCCAACTAATTATTCTATGGGTCCCCGGGTTCGATTCCAATGTTAATATGCAAGTTAATTCATTTTAATTATAAAAGCACAGACTACTGACATAGGACCACTATAAAAGCAATGGTCTCACTTTCAATATGAAAAACAATAAACATATTTGTGTAATTTTTGTTGGAGAATTACACCCAAGCGATGCCGACCACGATGATAATATAGTACCCAAAAAATTGCGGAATAAAATAACCAACAAGAACACAAAGATTTACGTGGTTCACCCAATATAGGCTACGTCCACGGAGCACTGCAACTTTTATAACTGGAAGAAATATTATAACAAGTGTATACACCAATACACTCAATATTTCTCACACTCCCAACCCGAGTATACCGAGAAAATTATTTCTCTAACTCACACAAAGAGAATTCTCGCACTCAAGAAAAAAATACACTCTTTTTTCTATGCACTCTCTTTTTATCAAAGCTGAAAAGCTTTTGATTTTGGGATACAATAACTGAAGGAATTGAGCTCTATTTATAACTAATTCCCTCGTCCAGCTTTCAGAAAAAATCGATGTGGGATACCAATTTTCTTAATTTTTTATTCAGCGGGACCCACCTTACCTAACATTTCTCCCATTTGAAGACTTGATTTCAATCATGTCTTCACACCATCATTGCAGCAACTCATATATCTCCATTTATACTTGTAGTCCAACTGAAGTTGAACACAACTTCAGTTTGTCCATGATTACCGTCTTCGTGAGCATATCGGCTGGATTTTTACTTCCAGGAATCTTCTCCAGCATCAAGACTCCATCTTCCAGCACTGATATGATGAAATGGTACCTAACCTGTATATGCTTTGTGCTAGCATGATAAACAGGATTTTTTGCTAAATGAATAGCACTCTGACTGTCACAGTATAATGTGGCATCTTCAAGCTTCTGACCCAATTCCTCCAGAAAGGATTTCAACCATATCATCACCTTGCTAGCTTCTGTAACTGCAACATACTCAATCTCAGCAGTCGAAAGCGCAACAATCTTTTGCAGCTTAGACACCCAGCTTACAACTGTACCACCTAATGTGAACACATATCCAATAGTACTTTTCCTGCCATCCAGGTCAGTACCCATATCGGCATCGACAAAACCTTGTAAGCCAAATTTTGATCTCCTGAAGCATAAAGAACAACTAGCAGTACCTTTCAAATACCTGAGAATCCACTTAACTGCTTCCCAGTGTTGCTTTCTTGGATTACTCATAAACCTGCTCACAACTCCCACTGCATGTGCTATGTCTGGTCTTGTGCACACCATTGCATACATGAGACTTCCGACAGCAGAAGCATAAGGAACCTTATTCATATAAGCCTGTTCCTGCTCCGTCGATGGTGATTGTGCTTTGGTTAGTTTGAAATGACTAGCCAAAAGAGTACTCACAGATTTAGCTTCATCCATATTAAATCTGCTAACCACCTTTTTCACGTACTCTTCTTGAGATAACTTCAAGAATCCATTCACCCGGTCTCTAAAGATCCTCATTCCAAGGATTTGCTTTGCAGCATCCAAATCCTTCATGGCAAATTCTTTTGATAAATCTTTCTTGAGTTTATCAATTTCTTCCGGACAAGCTCAAGCTATCAGCATATCATCTACATATAGCAGTAGTATGATATAAGAACCGTCAAATTTTTCACATGATAGCAGTGATCAGCTTGACACCTTAGGAATCCATTTTCACTCATGAATCCATCAAACTTCTTGTACCACTGTCTTGGAGCTTGTTTGAGACCGTACAAGCTCTTCTGAACTTTGCACACCATTCTCTCTTTTCCCCGTACTTCAAAGCCCTGTGGCTGCTTCATATAAATTTCTTCATCTAGGTCACCGTGAAGAAACGCAGTCTTTACATCCAACTGCTCCAAATGTAAGTCTTCCTTCGCCACTAGTCCAAGTACAGTCCTGATAGTGGTTAATTTAACCACCGGAGAGAAAATGCTCAGTGTAATCAATTCTTTCCCGTTGTTGGAAGCCTTTTACAACAAGTCTTGCCTTGTACCGCTTGCTACCATCATGCTCTTCTTTTAACCGGTACACCCACTTGTTATGTAACGCCTTTTTGCCTTGCGGAAGTTCTGTCAACTCCCATGTCTGATTGGATGACAGTGAATCCATCTCATCTTCCATGGCCAACTCCCACTTGGTTGAATCATCATTTTGCATTGCCTCTTCATAGGTCGCCGGTTCACCGTTGTCTGTCAGCAAAATATAGTGAAATGCAGGGGAGAATCTATCAGGTGGTCTAATGGTTCTCAAAGATCTCCTGAGTTCAATCTCCGGAGTTTGTGGGTCATCATCTTGTGCAGTTTCTTCTTCATCTTCCTGGTTACTGGTTTTCGATTCATTCACAGGAATGTTTGTCAATGGCACTTCATCAGTCTTCTCGACTTCAGGACATTCATCTCCAGCTCCAATGTCTGACTTGTCCTTGTACAGAAGTTTCTCATTAAAGATTACATCCCTGCTCCGAATGATCTTCCGATTTTGGTCATCCCAGAAACGATAACCAAACTCATTATCTCCATAACCAATAAAGAAGCACTTCTTTGATTTCGGATCAAGTTTTGTTCTGCTTGCTGAATCAATATGAACATAGGATAGACATCCAAACACTTTCAAGAAAGAAAGGTTTACTTCTTTGCCGCTCCAAACCTCTTCGGGTATTTTGTAGTCCAGTGGTACCGAAGGTCCTCTGTTGATCAGATATGCTGCAGTGTTAACAGCATCAGCCCATAATGATTTTGGCAATCCAGAATGCAATCTCATGCTCCTTGCGCGTTCATTCAAGGTCATGTTCATCCTTTCAGCTACACCATTCTGTTGAGGTGTACCAGGAATGGTTTTCTCCATCTTGATCCCGTTCTGTGCACAATATTTCTTGAACTCATCATCTTCATTTCTCCACCATTGTCAGACCGTAAGCACTTCACCTTCAAGTTGGTCTCATTTTCTACCATTGCTTTCCACCTTTTAAAGTTCTCGTAAACATCAGATTTATTTTTCAGAAAATAAACCCAAACTTTTCTACTCGAATCGTCAATGAATGTGACATAGTATCTCGAGCCTCCAAGGGATGTCACAGGAGATGGTCCCCATACATCAGTATGAACCAGCTCCAACTTTGCTGCTTTCGGTTCTCTACCGCCTTTTGAAAAGCTCACCTTCTTCTGCTTTCCAAAGATACAGCTTTCACATAGTTGGTGTTCAACAGTCTTTACTTCTGGTAGCTTTTCTTTTGACACCAACATCTTCATTCCCTTCTCACTCATATGTCCAAGTCTATAATGCCATAGACTTGAATTGGCTCCAGCATCCACAGCTGCTGATGTGTCTCTGCAACTGGAAGTCATATACAGTGTTCCAGTTTTCTTTCCTCGAGCAATAATCATGGCTCCTTTGTTCACTTTCCAGGAACCATCACCGAAGGTCACATTGTGGCCTTCATCATCGAGCTGTCCCACCGAGATCAGATTGCGTGTCAATTTTGGTACATGTCTGACTTTGTTGATTTTCCAGACAGATCCATTTGACATCTTCATCCGTACATCACCCATACCAACAATTTCCAAGGGTTTTCCATCAGCCAGAAAAACTTTTCCGTAATCGCCAGCGATGTAATTATCAAATACATCGCGATCACCAGTGGTATGAAACGAAACTCCCGAGTCCATAACCCAAGAATCAACAGGGCTTTCCATGGATAATAGCAGAGCATCATGTACTTCCTCAGTGACAGCATTGGCATTATTCTTCGTTGATCTGCAGTTCTTTTTCAAGTGACCAGTCTCACCACAGCTCCAGCACTTCATATTCTTTTCAAAGATGTTTTTGTCTTTTCTATTTCTTGACTTGGATCTACCACGCCATCGGTTGGAACTCCTTTCACCACTCCTGCCTCTTCCTCTGTTATCAAGATTTAAAGCAAATCTCGATGATGTTGCTTCACCCGAGTCTTTCCTGCGAACTTCTTCAGCAAGGATTTGATCTCTAACATCATTAAGTCGTAGTTTCCCTTTTCCAACAGAGTTGCTAACCGCTGCCTGCATCGGTTCCCAATTGTCTGGTAAAGACGCCAGAAGAATAAGTGCACGAATCTCATCATCAAATTTGATGTCCACCGATGTCAGCTGTGAAACAATCGTGTTGAATTCATTGATATGTTTAGCCACCGATGCATCTTCTCTCATCTTCAAGTTAAATAACTTCTTCATGAGATATACTTTATTATTTGCCGAAGGCTTTTCGTACATGTCCAACAAAATGAACATCATCTCCTCCGTTGTTTTTGCCTCCGCCACGTTATGTGCCATTTCGTTAGGGTCAATCGTATTACACCTAACACTTGTCGGTCAAGAAGCTTCCAGTCATCATCCTCCATCATTTCCGGCTTCTTTCCAGATAGAGGTTGATGCAACTTCTTGCTATACAAATAATCAATAATTTGTAGTCGCCAGAACGTAAAATCTGTACCGTCGAACTTGTTGATTCCCGGTCCCGATCCATCATCTCCGGCCATCACTTTTCTAGCCTTAGCAAAAAATCTAAAAAATCTTTTCTGGTGTGGACGATCAGACAAAGCTGCAAATAAAGAGCATACTCAGAATTCTTAAGAATTTTCACAACAAGGCTCTGATACCAGTTGTTGGGGAATTACACCCAAGCGATGCCGACCACGATGATAATATAGTACCCAAAAAATTGCGGAATAAAATAACCAACAAGAACACAAAGATTTACGTGGTTCACCCAATATAGGCTACGTCCACGGAGCACTGCAACTTTTATAACTGGAAGAAATATTACAACAAGTTTATACACCAATACACTCAATATTTCTCACACTCCCAACCCGAGTATACCGAGAAAATTATTTCTTTAACTCACACAAAGAGAATTCTCGCACTCAAGAAAAAAATACACTCTTTTTTTCTATGCACTCTCTTTTTATCAAAGCTGAAAAGCTTTTGATTTTGGGATACAATAACGGAAGGAATTGAGCTCTATTTATAATTAATTCTCTCGTCCAGCTTTCAGAAAAAATCGACGTGGGATACCAATTTTCTTAATTTTTTATTCAGCAGGACCAACCTTACCTAACAATTCTGACCATCAAACAAGAAGAGAAATAAAACAATTATCAACAGAAAACAATAGTGCATACCCAAATGCAGAAGGAGTAAACTTCTTGGGCTATCAGTCAACCTTTATTAATTAGTTTACAAAATGCGTATTTTAAAAAATGGCACGCAGTGCAAACCCAAGAACCATACCAAGAAAACAGATTCCACATCAATTTTCTCTTCCAAATATAAGCTCTACGCTCCATTTGGCTTTCGCCAAAATTCGGAAACAATGTGGCAAAGATACCACAGCTTCGAAGGATGAGCAAAAACACAAACGACTAGCAAAATATGAAGCACTAATATGCAATATTATCAATGCTTAATGCCGTGAAATGCAATGTTATGGATGCTCTGGGCCTCATACGAATATGCATCGGGAACATAAGCTCTGGGTCTGAATCATAATCGATATTTGAAATAACCAAGCAAACAAAAAGGGTGTTAGCACAAGCCATAAGAAATATCTAGAAGGTTAATCTTATATAACACACCTTATACATTGCGACGCAGGCTAGATTCGTCGAATGGTTCGAACATACAGTTAGGATATAAGAACTCATTAATTATTGCATGCTAATTGGGGTAAACCTTAAAGGAGTATCAAAACAGCTCATAAGCTAATGAATAGCAAACCACGATTTTATTAGATTTTTCATCAAGAAGAACAAATGCATCGTGCATGCTCGCATACTTTATTGAATGAATCAAACCATCAATGACTAAAAAAGACAAGATAAATGAGAATCAACCCACAAAAGAAATCCCAAGAAAACACTCATAGCCGTAAAGAGAAGGAACATACGATTGGCCTTCTTCGCCTCCTGGAACAACCCTTTACTAAACCAAGCTAAATGGTTCGTAGACTCGGGTTCCCCCCTGGTAATCGGTGAAGAATGGGAAAGACAAGAACCAGCGGATCCAAAAGCTATCTGCCGTTAAAAGATTTACCCGGAGAAATTATACGCGTCGAAAGAAAAGGGAAGTGAAAGGAGGAAGTTGAGCTGATTCAGAGTCGAGATTGCAGAGACATCGTTCAACTTCGCGCCATATCCTCCGCAACCTTCGCCGCTCGTTTTTGTCCTGTATATTGTTATTTCTTTTTCATTTACACGCCTATTAATGACATAATTATAGATTTTAATTTATTTATTTATTTATTGTGGAAAAGGGCATTAAATAGAATATTTGTTATATTTTTGTGGCGAAAAAGAACTTTGCCACAACCAACGAAGGGTGGGTAGCCTACTTCTAACCAAAGAAGCAACTTTCTTTGACGAAATTATTATTAATTAAAAATATATATCTACTATTTTAGTAAAGGGTGTAATGAAAATTTAAAATAAAACAATTAATTGATTTATTAAAAAATAATTTTTAGAATGAAAAGGCCTATTTCAGACAAAAAGTAAATGGTGGACCCAAGTACATACACGGATAGTTAACGAACTTTTCCTTTGACGGCCCGGCCCAGCCCAGACCGTCTACAGAATCTATATACTTTGTCCGTCTTCTTTATTATTATTTCATAAATATTGATGATTTGAATTTTTATTGAAATTTGGAAAATGATAAAGCGGAAATTGATTTGATCAACAAATCAACGGCCTAATTTGAGCAATAAATTTCAAGATTGAATATAATTTTTTTATTTAAATTTTCATGTTCACTGTATTAATGCCAATTGTAGGCATTTAAAAATAGTTGACAGTAATATTGTAAATTTAAATTGATATGTTTAAACATCACGTTTTGATTGTTTTTTTATTAATTATTGCACAACAACAATTTCTTTCTTAATAATTATACTCTTCGCATTCAATTAGAACAGAACCCTTATGTTTTAGTTATATGTTTCCCTATTCAGTTTAAATTGTAAAAAATTGAAAATATTATTTTACGCACACATATAATGTGTGTCTGAGGGGAATTTGGGATATAATATTTGAAGTAATCACCTAGCCCAAATAATTCAGCTTAACAAGTAATTCTCCATTTAGCCCAGTATAAAGTACTCTAAGCCCATCACTAAGTTCCAAAATAACAGATCGGCCCAATATTAGTCCCAACAATAATCGGACGTTTCCTTTTCTTCAAGCATGTAACGTGGAGAGCAGCAACTGCCTCCGCGAAAATAGCTGCTCTTGCTTCTGCTTTCTCCTCTTCAACTGCCTTTTCAATCCCAGATTTCTTGATCTCGAAATCTAGGCGCTCAATCTGGGCCTCTCTGGTGGTTGTTTCTGCCCTCCGCGGGAAGTTTACGTCGAAATTGGAGCTGGTTTCCCAGCAGGCAGTAGAGCTTGAAAAAGGTCGTGGATTCATTCTTCGTGCTCTGTGCATCGGCTGCTTTGTCCTTTTCTGTTCTCGTGACGGATGTTGATTCAATGTCGACTTTGGTGGCGAGCATGCCTAGGAAATAGCAGTCAGATGAACTTGCCACGGTTCGTCTTTTTCAAGACAGCACTCCCTCCTTTGTTTTCATTACTAATCTTGCAAAGTCCAAGCCTTTGTGGCTATCTCATTTGAATTGGCGCTTTTTTTGTTCTTTATCAGTTTTCATTTTAGCTAGTTTTGTGCTAAATTAACTCTTCCAGTTTGTATATATTTTACTTGTAATAATTTGTATTGTTTTGATGTTAGCTGCATTAAAGATTTTAGTTTTAAGTTCGTACTAAAATTTCCTATAGTATGTTTTATTAATTCACCTTTGATTTGCTACTTCATGTTTTAGGGAGGATGCGTTTACACTGGATATATTGGAGGTGCCGCAGGGATCAGGATTTGTATGGGATACGCAGGGCCACATTGTGACTAATTATCATTAGATTCGGGGTGCATCCTCAAGTATTCTTCTTCTTATTTCTTTGTTTGGTTATGGTGTATCTGTGCGCCTATTTTTTAAAATTTTGTATTCATGGGTTTTGTTTTCCTATGATCTTGCTAGAAAAATAATGATTCTTGAGATGTTTTTCATAGTTGCCTCAAGATGATTTGAAAGAAGGTTTCAGTTCTTAGAAGAATAGACCTTTTCAATTCATGGAAATGATAGTGTTGGTGGTTGATACCCCCCTTTTATTTGTGCTGTGCATAGGAGCAAACATAGGTTATAGTGCAAGACTTCTTATTTCCTACATGAAAGGTCCTCATAACATTAGCATAACTGTTAGTATCATAGTTATACTCCAGGTGGTTCTCAGCTACTATATATAGAGTGATGCATCAGACTGTGTTTGAGGACTGGAAAAACCCTTGTAATTAAATCATAAACATATTTTCAGAATTGGGTGTCGTCTTATAACGAAGACCTTCGAGCATCAGACATAATTTTCGACATCATCTAATTATACCATCAGACAACGCAGATACATTGGATGCCTATTTGAGCTTCTGCACACCTTCTAGAGTTTGTAGTTGACATCTACTCTTACAGAATGCAGTGAAATTAGTTGGAGCTGGCTTGGTTTTCTTTTCTATTGGGTTGATTTTCTGGAATATATCTTTTGGAGCTCTAGTTTTTCTGGTAAATTCTGTAGTTGTTGTTTTCAGGGTTACTCTTGCAGACCAGAGTGTATATGACGTAAAAGTTATTGGGTTTTATCCAGATAAGGATGTTGTTGTCATGCATATTGATGCACCAAAAGACAAGTTGAGACCAATGCCAATTGGAGTTTCTGCAGACCTACTTGTTGGTCAAAAAGTATACGCAATTGGAAATCCTGTAAGTACATACCTCTCAATAATTTTCTTCCTTTCTACAGGCTTTCATTTTTACCCGTTAAGTTTTCAAAATTTGGCTTGGTATTAATGATGATGTTGGAAAGCCACCAATAATTGCTTTTTCATTTGGGACAACTGATAGAAATTCTCTTTAAGCAACATGCTGGAGAAATGCGGGCCTTTGGATAATTTGGGTGTTCTGTAGAAATTTATGGACGTTTTCCCATATTTTGGCTGTATTTCTCCTCTAGAAGTTTTTCCACACGTACATTGCTCCTGCCTAATCATTAAATCTTCCCTAGTTCCTATCGTGCCTTAAATATCAAATCTGAATGTTTTTAATATTAATTTCAGCATGTTGTTGAATCCTAGAACCATGGAGAAGACATCATGGCTAAAAACATTGTCCTTCCGCCAATGGCCTTGACTACTTTTTTTAGTGTGATAAAGAAATTGTACGAGTAGAGATATTAATATCAGAAGGTGATGGAAGATAATTCTCCACCCTTTTTTAAATTTCAAAAGCATGTCTTACTCTCGCTGGATGTTGATTATTGTGACTTTGGAAATGGAATTGTTTTATGTCTAGGTAGGTGGCGTTGTTGATCAATTAGTAAAGTTTGGGAAAGTCACTAGACCAATATTAGGTATTAAGTTTGCACCTGATCAATCCGTGGAGCAACTGGGAGTTAGTGGGGTTCTTGTCTTGGATGCTCCATCAAACGGACAGCTGGAAAAGCAGTATGCCTACTATACAATCCTTTCTTGCCCTTTGTTTTCATGCAGAGCTGGTTCAGATTTTGTCCAAATTTCATTTTGCTCAGATGTGGATTATTACAATTCGAAGACAAATGAATGATGTCATTAAAAACTAGTTGGTGTAATTTTGGTCCTACAGGGTCTTCAATCTACGAAACGTGATTCGTATGGCAGGCTCATTTTGGGTGTTATAATTACATCAATTAATGGGAAGAAGGTTTCCAATGGCAGTGACTTGTACAGAATAATGGACCAGTGCAAAGTAGGTGATAAAGGTGAACACTGAACTTTTTTTGGGGTAAATTTCAATTGCTTGAAACTGCTTTATTTAAATATATATCTTCATGGAGAGGACAAGTGATTCTTGCTTCCTTTGTTGCCATTATACAAGAGTCTGCTTGATACCTAAACTAATTAATTTTGACGTGTATGTGCCTAATGTTTTTTCCAAGGGCTAAAGATTTTTTAGGACAATTCTCACACACGGCCTTAAGAGTTAGATAATTATTTGACAGTGGAAATGCTTATCACATTCTCTATTCTTGTTCGATAATACTGGATTATTGTAAATAATTATAGTGCCGCAATGCTGTATAATAACAAACTTTCCATGTGCATATTTCTTTAAGTAGGCTTTCTTATATCTGAAATGTATTGTAATTCATGCATTCATGGCGGATTGAAATACAAGAATCGATCTTCTTCTCCGAACTGAGTTTCGGTCCCACATTTCATGACTTGTTTTAGTTTTTTAAATCTGTTTGCAGTGTGTGATTTCATCCAAGTTTATAAAACGCTTAACTCAAGAATAATTTACAGGAATTAACATCTTTTAGCTGAATTTGATGGAATGTTGTTACACAGGAAATCTGTGGGTATACAAATATACATAATTATAAATTTGCAATTCCAAAGAGCCCCCATCATGGGAGAATGGCCTCTGACGATCTTCCTACATGAGCTTCCAGTGCAGTATGCTGGCAACATCTTTTAGCTGTCGAAGCCAAGAAAATTGGAGAAATTCCAATATGAATAAACTTGGAAATGAAAACTTTTATATCTAAACATAAAATCATATAACAAAAGGAATTAACACATTTATTCACATTCCTAATAGTTGATCATTTTTCATGCATAATTTGAAATCAGGGAAAGGACATCAATCGTTTTTCATATTTAATAAGGGAAAAGATAACGTACGGAGAAATGGTAATGGTTTCAGGTTCATACAGAGAGAGATGGCGAAAGCCCGAAATCGAGCCCCCACAGCTCAAACGTTCCGTTAACGAAATCATAGTAGCCACCCTTCAATGCAAGAGTCTTGTTCACCAGACCGTCTCTAACAAATGGGTATGACAGCAAGTTTCCAAGTGAAACGTTCACTGCCTCCTGTTTTGCACGTAGAAATAAAAATGAAAAATAAACAATCAACATCATCTCGAAGCATCATATCTTGTGTTACATATACATCGTACATATATCTGATAATTATCAGTCTCGCAAAGTTGAGATTCGGGTCGAACACCTAGTAACCTTTATTAATTTTTTTTGTCTTGTATATTAGACTTTTACAATTTTTGACCATTTATGTTGTCAAATTTCAATATTAGCCTATTGTCTTTGTTTTACAACAATTTTAATCATTTTTTTGATGTAGCACCATTGCACTATATGGTGCCGACGTGTGTAGTACCACATCATTACTCCCGATGAAATAAATTAAATTACCAAAAATTGGAAGATACTGAAATCGAAGTTTGATAACATAGATGACTCCATCGGGGAAGATTAGAAGAGGTTTAGAAGTTTTATTCTTTTACCTTTTCACAGAGCGCACACTGACTACCAAAAGGGGAACCATTGGCTTCGGATAGCACCTTGGACTTGGCAGGTAAACAGACTTTCACCCAGTCCTCAATGAAGTCACTGAAGAAATCAGCCATAAAGCCATTAAATTGAAAAGAATCACTACTCACCAATTTCTTTTTTACCATGGAATTATACAAATTTTTTACGTAAGTTTCATGCGCATCCCACGAGTCTCCCGATCCAAAATCATCTAGTCTAGGAGTATGCGACTTACGTGCCGGCGGATCCATCACAAGCAAATGACATGAGCCCTTTGATTCCTCCACAAGCACTATGCCCGATCACTACAATTTCTTGAACCTGTAGAAATTTTCGAGTTTACATGTGTAGATGACACGTTGTAACAGGCACCAAAACAAAGTATTAAAATATACCTTAAGGTGTAGAACAGCATACTCAAGTGCAGCCCCGGTTCCAGAATATTTAGTCTATGGCAGATCAAGAACCAGTTTAAAATCACACAATTTAACATTAGAAAGTTTGAAAAAAAAAAAGTATACGAGAAATTTGATAATATAGCATACTTTGTCGTAAGCAGGGACCATATTCGCAACGTTTCGAACCACAAATGCTTCTCCGGGTTGGAAGTCGAGCACATGTGAGGGACACACCCGCGAGTCCGAGCAAGCGAACACCATAAACTGTACAAATTTAGAAAATAAATAAAGGGCCCTTAAATTATTTTTCTAAAAATAAAATATCAGAAAATATTTCGATATAGCTACGTACTTTGGGACTCTGGCCTTTAGCAAGTTCACCATATAAAGCAGGATTTTTCCTGAAAACGTAAAGAAAATATAAACCAGAATTCAACTTCTTTGTTTGTTTAATCAAACTTTTTTAATTATTCTTTTGGATATGGAAAGCTTACTCATATTTCTCTTTCTTGAAATGGATGAAACCGGCTTTCAATGTCTCCACGGTGGCTGAAGCTGAGGCGGTGCTGTCAACTGTTTGCAGCTCCGCTTTTATTTCATCAATTTTGGCGGCGGCGACGGGTCCAAGTTCCCCCTTTTCACTGCATGCATGCAAACAATTTCCTAGCTTGATATTCTTATAATATTTCAAGAAATGCAACGTGGATTACTCCCAGTTGTTTGATGATGACGATGAATCGAACCTTAGAAGCTTTTGGAGTTCAGCAATGGCTTTCTCGTATGAATCCTTCCCCATGTCTTCTCTCTGCAGTCCTCCATATTAACAGTTAAGTGTGTAACAAAAGCATAAATATTTGATTTAATCTTGAAAATGTGGGGACTGGGGAGAGAGAGAGATGAAAGTACCAGAAGAGGGTGGATAACGGGAGCTGGAGCGGCGAAGATTGGTTCGTTTCTGATGAGACTCGGCGGAGAAGCTGGGGAGGAATTAAGGCTCGCGGTGGCCACGGGGCGGAACGCTGCCGGTCTAGATGTGTTTTGCTGCGGGGTGGATAATGTGAAACGAGTAGCGATGCAACCACTAACGGTCGACATTGTGCATTGAGCCATGAATCTCATGTCCCCTTTATAATACTAATTAATTATTATTATAATCAATATTTTTTGTTTAGTACTAACACAATCATCTCAACAGGTAGAGTAATAAATTAAATCTTTCCTTCTCAATTAAATTTCAGAAAAAAAATTAAAATACTCAATTATATATTTCCTTAAGGAATGTATATGGTAAATATTTTACAGATTAATATAAATTGTCATGGAGTGCATGCATGTGAAAATAATTGGATAATGTATGTAAAATTGAGCTTCTCCCCATGCGGATCAGGTATGGATGTTGGAGATGGATTCAGTTTTGGGTTTGGGGAAAAATAACAGATTAAGAAAATTGCACTAAAATGCATGGTTTCATTTAAGCAACACTAGATTATTTGACTTTTTTGTAATAATAGAAATATGGAAGTTTTGTAGATATTTATAGCTCATATGACACTAAAATTTAAATTTGGGACGAGTTTTGGGTTCGATACCTCAATTGTAAAAAAAAAAAAAAAAAAAATCTTTTTCCCAACTCAAAAAAAAAAAAAGGAAAAAGAAACATGAAAGATTTGATTTTACTACTGCTCATATTTACTAAGAATGTATGATTATGTATTACGATGGGTGAATTTAAAATAAGAATTTGGTGGATAATTCATTTGAAGAAGGTAGACACATATGGTGGGTGTAGGATAATATAAGATAAGGCCCTATCTCTAAAACTTGGTGGTGCACAACTACTTTATCTACTACCTGTGGATTGTTCTGCGGCAGGGGGAACATGAGTTTTTCTAGTGATAGGAAGCCTTAGAATCATATTTCGACCAAGACTTTAATGAATTATAGAATGAATATTGAATAAAAAAATTCATTGAATTTGTGCTCTTTTTCCGGACTTATGGTCTGGTATCAACGCTGTAAAAGCATTCATGTTATAGGTTGTTGGATTCAGAAGATGCTTAATTGTGCAAGTTGATACTCGTAGACATGTAAATATAATCTAAAATGAACTAATCGAGTACTCATAGACATGTAAAGATAATGAAACAAAAGTCGTACATTCCATTGAGTTTTTGGTCTAATGACTAGTACATGCACCAAAGTCGTAGATTGACCCTCCATATGTGTTACCTCGGACTGCATTTTGAAGGCATCTAGTGCTTAACCAAATGAATACATCAACACCATTTGGGTTTCCCCACATTTGCCCAACACTGCTGGAATGGGTTTGCATATTAATTGGAGACTGATCTGCAGAATTACTTTTCATTTTGAAGAACATGAAGATTGAGAGAGATTCAATGTTGGGGATCCATCCTGCCCGTTGTCCTTTCGGCCTTGCCTGTAGTCTATAGCCCTTGTATTTCAAAGTCTCCACCAGTTTCATTATGTCAACATTGTTTTGTCATCCTTGCAGCATTCTTGAGAACAGTTAAATTACCAATCTGTCCCCAATTCCCAGTTTTACTTCAACAAAGAGAAGAAAGTTACGCGTATGGCGTTTGGGACGAGATTTCGGGTTCGACACCTAATTGACAAACTGGACCCTAACATTTTTTTAAAAAAAAAAAAAGGAAAAGAAAGTTACTGTGTCTATCTGAAATGATACGTTTTGACATCCTCCTATATATAAATGAAAAGATAAAACACAATAATCCATTAACGTTTTTTTAAATCATGACGAGCAACACAAAAATTTGGAAAAAAAAAATTTAAAAAGCTTTATTTGTTACAAGTATTATTTATACGTCCAACGCGCAACCAGAACCACTGAAAAAAGGAAAATAATTTATGATCCTTGCATGTCATAGCAAATACATTGACTGTGATTTGTGAGCTCTAAGTAGAATAAAATATAAAAGCTTGACTTCACCAAATAGAGGTAGGCACTTTTGCCTCCGAACTTGAACTTGAACTTGAACTTGGAAATCATAAGCATATATGACCTTTAACAACTTGTGCACCAAGCAAGCATACGAAGCCCTGCTGATTCTATCCAAGTAGCGTAATAATATTTACTCATTGTGCTCATGCTGGCCCTTCTAGTATATAATGATTTGTGTAACAGGTTACCAGAAGAATGACGAAAGAGTTGTTAATGAACTTCCTGTTACAATTTCCAGATGTAGTAGAAAAGCGGATGCACATCTATCACTTTGGAGCCAGCCTTATAGGACAGACAGAAAAGGCAACACATCGAGCAGCTTTTGCCAACATAAAGCGCTCATTTTCCGTCAATGGCCTCTCAATGACCTTCACAATATTTGCGTCCTAACACAAAGAAGGTTCCAAGTACATATCAGCACTGAATGAAAACTATAAGGGTCATTATTGTTTTCTGTAACTCAATTTCCTTTGGTAACAATTAAAGGGGCTGGCCAAAATAGTAATAGCAATGTGATTTAGAGTTTTGTGGTTTAAAACTACAAATATCTCTCTCCAGGTTGGGGTTAGCCATACCTTCTGTGGCGGTAGAAGAGAAGGTTTCACACTGGCCGTGTCACCAATTACAATTACATTGTTAATATTCCCCCTTTCGTCCCTTTCCGTCGGTGAAGCTGTTGAATGCCTCCAGTTTTCATTAATAATGTACTTGTAGTAATATCTGTAACATATATTTTACGATTCAGCATCTTGGTGGTTATGAATCTAAAACTTAGTCCTTATCATGACAGGAACGAACAATTGAGGGATTCCCTCACAGCGCATAAGTATCTGGTCCTTTCACGGTTTAATTGACTGGAATGTAAGCCTTCTACTCACCGGAATTTTGTAAGAAAGCAATACCTGCCGAAGACTATAGTTTGACGACAGACCCTCAGATTATTAGGCTTCTAAATGAGAGGATAAGGAAACTTACTTTCCCTGTGGAAGTCTAATATCAACTTCATATCTGGGGCCACCCTTGTGCACTGCCTTGATTGGCTCTTTCCAGTTTCCCGTAAAATCTCCTACCAAGTATACATCTTCCCCCTGCAAGAAGAAGATTTCTCAGATTTAAAAAACTAAAGTAGACACAGATTCCCAAGCTGATAACAAAGATGAAACTGAAAGCATGTAGCCGGCTACATGGCCCTTAAACAATAGAGACCTCGGCTCTTAAAGAGTTGGGATTTATCTCCTCACCTCGTGACCGTTCCACACAAAAGTTACAGCATGGGTTGAAGGTCCATCATGGATGCCACTTTCAACCATGGCAATAAGATCCCATGTTGCCCAGGCAATTGCTGGCCTGCATTTAAAATCTTGGTTAGAAGCTCAAATCAGAGTGCGCCGTACCAAATGATTGGTAGATATTCAATATTAATTTAGTACAATATTCTTAGAGAACCAGAATTAACATTACATTTTACTGATAGGATTCACACAAGGACAAAAGTTAAGAACAAGGATAAGGCTGTTTATGGCAACACATTCTTTACAAAGTTTGAGAACGAATGAAGTGTCAAACCTGTCAGGCTTGCATGTATGCAAACCAGTAACAAAATTGTGAGCAGCATGAAGGGAGGTATCTGTTATCCAGTGTAGGTAGGCAATCACACAAGCAGGTGATCGGTCAAACCCAGTGGTGCAAGTGATATAAACACAATGGTTCTTCTTAAGTAAGCGCAGCAGAAGACCCACACAGAATGGCAGTTTTTTTCTCATGTCAAAAGAATCTGAGTCCCTAAAATAAAAAATGATAATAAAATGAAAATCATAAGGGCAGAAAACATAGGAGAAACAATTTCATAAAATAAACTCTTTAAAATACAACAATATGAAACTGTGTTGTTATTTACTTTTTGAGGTATTTCGCGCATCAACAGATTTAGACAAGGATAAGTAGGTGAAAATTTACTTTAAATAGAAAGCATAACGACACCGAATTATATTATTCTTCCCAAGAAAGCACCATGCAACAACCTTATGGGATAGTTAATCATAAGGACATTAAACTTTTGGCATGACTCATTGATCGAATTTGAATCAATTCCCCAATTTGCAGCTTCAATTGTACTCTGGAAATTCAGTACTGCTGTCACTCCCTGCAGACATTGCAGAATGTTTCAGTTTAGCAAAGGAACCAGAGACGACCAATACATTGCACGAGATAAGGGTAATAAACCAGAATAAAAGTACCCAGTAATATGGTTCATTTACAATAACTAAATAAAAAAAATCGTGTTCAGAGGACTACATATCCAAACTATTCCAAAGATTTCTTAGACCAATAACAATCTGTTTCAATTATGTTAAGGAAATGGATAATACTAATAATGCACCAGATGCTTTACTAATATAATTGAACAGTATCATTTTGTGACTCCTGAAAAAGACTGCCAGATAGGTGGTGGAGGAAATTTGCATATCATTTTGGGAGCGTAAGAGATGGGTGAGATGAAAATCTAAGGGGAAAAATTTGTAAATCAAGCAATAGTAAAGAAGATAAGGGTATGTTAGCTCTCACCACTGTGTCAGACAGTGTCCCTACATCTTTTTCTGTTTGAATACATGATCCGACATAAATTTGCTCCGTGATCTATCAAAACAAAGAGAAGGCATAAGATGGAGTTGAATTCTTACTCGAAGTCATCTAGTGGCACTAATTCTGAAAAAGAATCAATGTAAGATATAAATAGAGAGAGAGATTGAGAAAAACGAAAAAAAAAAGTGTAAAAAAAAAATTATTCACGGGCAGTTTATAAATGGTATGCCACTTTCTCTAGTCAAAAACTCTATTTATTTCTGTCTGTTTTCCAATTCCCACTTTAAAAACTCTAAGAAACTTGATGATCAAATGTATTTTCTTTTCAGACTATAAACATCTGCCAATACTAACATGATGAATAAACCAGCTCGTATGCACACCTTACTATAGCGCATACCAAGAGAATGGTTATAGTAGAGCTCTTCACTTGAACGTTCCAATGCCTTCACATACTCTTCAAGTGGAAAACTACCATGCCCCCATTCAGCGTTTTCGGGCAATTCCTCTGTGAAAGTGGCAACAAGAGGACCAAATGGTAGAGTAGGAGAGTTCTTAGCTATCTTTGGTTGACCATTCTTGTTCTGATCATTCATATACTTCCATCCTTTGGAAGACAAAAGTTTTGGACAAAATGTCACCGATCCAGAGTTTCCAGCATCCTCTCCAGATGCATTCGAATTTGAAGATTGTATACTATCGTTCCAAGTGGCAATTGGAACAAGACCTTGGTTAAATAAAGTATCAAGATCGTTCAGAAGATAGAGATGGATGGGGAAAGGGGAGAAGGGTCTCTCGAGTACAAGGCTACAAGAACCGGATTTCTCCTTGACAAGAATCCTGCAGATACCATAGTAGAAAATGAAGCAAAAAGAATGAGTGGCCTAATCACTACTAAACTTTTTTTGGAAACACAAAGCAATTCGCACTCTATATCGCCGTAGTCCTTGATTTCAACAAGCTTTGAAGTAGATGATTCACTCGCTTTCTTCAAAGTGTCACCCACCATAACTATTCTTGATTTCTCAGCGTTCCCCTGCATGATCGCTTTAATGGATTAATTGGTCAAAAATAACATCAGCAAAATCCAATCATCGGGCACGATCCGTGCTCCAAGAGCCTACTAAATTACATCAAACCAATCACAATAAAATCATTATTATTAGGATAATAATCGCTCTCATGAACTCGTAGATATAATCACAGACAATATTCTGACACGCACAATCTGATCTCGAGCCAAGCTAGCTACTTTATTTTGAGTTTGATGAGCTCGAGCTCTGGTGCAGTGTCAATTGGTTGAGCTAATGAAAATATACCACCTCAATTCGTTTGCACGTCTACTTTTGAGCAAATGAATTGCAGCTCCTACAATACTATCCGCGCAAACCAAAAATTTTACTGAAAGCAAAAGCCGCCATATAAATAGAAAAGAAGAATACCCCTTTTAGAAGTGCGAGAACGAAAACTTTCCCTTCAACAGAGAGCCCGAATCGAATGCCGAGCGGCTTCTCCAGTGTCACCATATACTCATTCAGATTCATCTTGAACGAGGAGGCGTTAGAGGACACCGCGACAACGGTAGAACCCCTTCTACACGATCGACGCGCCGCGAACTTCGAAACTCCATTCTTGAAATCGAAACTTCTGCCCCAGAATGAGGATTGAATGGCGGCGCCACTCTTATGGGAGTTGCCATTGGAACACAAGAACACGGAGCGGTGGAAGCCCCAGTAATTCAAGAACTGCAGAGAGTACATCTAAGATCGAATTGGGAAGTTTCTGGTGAATGAATTGGACCAGTGAGAGATGGGATTCACGAGGAAGATAGAGAGCTTTGCTTCTTCCAACATGGATTTTTGTATACTTTTCTTTGGATTTATTTCCACGTGACACAAAATACTTTTATTCGGGAAATAGGCTTCCATTTTTTTTTGTGTTCGGTCGATGAATATTTTTTTAGTAACACATTTCTTCATAAAATATATCACATTTCCATATGAAGTGTACCACATTTTGCATGACATAGTACCACAATTTTGTGGGTAGGGAGTGAACTCAAAGAAATATTTTGATTGGAGATTTTTCACCAACTTCCCCACTTTTCTTTGCGATTCCATTACTTTTAAATAATAATTTAGACCGACGAGTTGAGTTTTCCGGTTTTTTTTTAATTTATTTCTATTCGTGTCATATATTTGTATAATTTTTTATTTTTTAAAAATCTTTTTGTGAACTTAAGAAAAAAAATTAATATATTAAAAAATATTATAATTATAAAAATTAATGAAAAGTCATACAACCAACAAACCAAAATGTCGTAAGATGGTCTGACACTAAATATATAAAATAAGTCTATTGTGATACGGTCTCATGAATTTTTATCCGTGATACATGTCAAACCCGCCAATATTTACAAGAAAAATTAATGTTTTGTCATAAAAAAATAATATTTTTCATTAACGACTCAAATAGTATATATGTCTTACAAAAATAATTCATGAGAACGTTTAATAACAGTTTTCGTTAAATGTATAATAGAGATAGAAAAAGGTTGGGATTATTTTTTATGANATATGAAAATCATAAATACTAAATCAATGGGCCCCAAACGAGTGAAGGTTTATCAATTCTCTACGTTTATTTAAGCCCAAAACTATTAGTATGGGCCGTGTAGCTGTTACAATTGGACTAAAACCATTTTCAAATGACAGCCATAAATGCCAATATAATACTCGGAATTTTAATTTAAAGGGCCACACAAGCAGGGATTCCTGGATTTCAGTAGCATGGAATATTTTTATGTGTGTATTTTATTTTTTATAGTTGGGACATCGTTATAATTGAGTCTCGAACATTAGATTTTATCGCAAATTAGAGATTTTGGTGTCATATTAATATGTGTTTATTATTCTTAATATAATTTCAAATTTGAAAAAAGTGCAAAATATCTGCAGCGAAAAATTATGTGATTTCCACACTGATGAATTCCTTATTAAAAATATTTTCGTCTCAACCCCTAAATCCAAATTTTGGATACGGCCATAAGCAATCATCAGTCTCATAGTAAACGTGTCTTTTTTTTATGTTTGTTGCCAGATATTAGGACAGCGAATCGAACAGACAAGAAAATATTATTTTCTCTGTTTTTTACATTTTTTTATATATATATCCATCCCATTGCTTTACTTTCCGGGTCAATCATTCGAATCAGCCACATCCCATACCTTGTTTTAAAAAGTTTTATCCTTTCATGCGAGTCAGATGTCCTTTCATCCATATGGAAACAATTGTTCTTTATTCTCTGAATAAAAGTCAGAATATGGTTAGGTAAATCGATAATGTGCATAAAAAAGCAAGAAAATGAGATAGAAGATAACAAACACCGACCTCATAAGAAAGCAAGAAAATGAGACAGAAGATAACAAACATCGATCTCATAGCATATTTCTCATTATATTTTAATGAATAATATAGCACCAACTAACGTTATTCAAAACTTTGCCAACTCGTCTATGCCCTTAGCAGCCACATCCTAGCTATACCTTTCATATGTATGTGTGTGTGTGTTTATATATATATATATATATATTCATGTAGCATTAGATATCTAATTTATGTTTGTTATGTGGGAAGTGTTGACAAAGATTTATAATATGAGGATTAGAGATGTATCAAATTAAGTTATCATAAGCTAGAATCAAGTTCGAGTTTTAATTGTTTCTATTCGAGTAGTTCGTGAGCTACTCGAATAAATAAATAAATAAACAAACTTACAAAATTTAAATCGAGTCGATAAAAATAAATCTGAATATATATTGAAGATTAAGCTGATTATTTATAAAAATCAATACAATATTTTTTTTAAATAACAATATAACATACTTATATTTTGATAAAAATGATATGTGTCTTTATTTGTTCTCATCAGGTACTCACTATAATTTATTAGCTTGTATATTTAAAAATGAAATGTCAAATATTCCTTTAGTCAACTTTTGGTGTATTTTATCAGGCATGCATGTTAAGAGGATGACTAGGATTAAAAGGCATTAATATTGAGTCGGATCCACCAAAGCGTATCCAATCAAAATCCAGATAACTCGTAATCCCAAATCGTTGAATAATAATCAAAATACATATACAACTGTAGTACGTTTATATATATTAAAGCACGATTCTCCACTATTTTCGAATTGTTGTTATTCATTAGACTTGAACAATTTGCTTGGTATTTCTTATTGATATAATAATGCATCCCTTTTTTAGGGGGCTGTAGCACGTACTTTTTGGGTGTTTATCGGGCAAACTCCCGGGCTTAAAGCAGTAGAACTACCCTCAAACTTAATGCAATAGCTTGTAAATCAGGTTGACGGTATAAACCGTATTGATCAAGTCATGGACGACATTTTCGGTCAAAAAAGTGTCGTAAGATGAGTCGAACTCTTTGGTTAATTGTGTAACGTAATACAGTTTTCCAATTGAATACTTTAATTATTGGTATACTCCAGTGTCCAGCGTTGAACTTATAAACTAAGCTGGATGGACAGCTCTCAAAGGCAAGGTTATAAAAAGCGTGAAGCGTTCCGAAGCGCGGATGTCAAGCTCCAAGCTTTTCAAGCTTAAGCGAGATTAGCACAGGCTTAAGCGTGAAAAAGCGTTTTTTATCTTTAGTGTAATTGTAACTATTTCAAACCAATAAATAGATAAAATAATACATAAATATGATAAATTTAAGTCTGATGCATTAATTCTCATATTTATAAATTTATAAAATCATAAAAATATCAAAATTACAATCTTTATTTGTTTTTGCGACTAGAACACATTAAAAATGTTAAATATTTGTCAAATCATTATCAGACACGCTTAATCATAATTAAAATTAAAAAACAAACATCTAAATTATAAACCTAATTTATTATTTTAAAATAAAAACATACCTTCAAAATAAAAAAAATTTAAAAATAAATAGATGCGATTAATTGTACTTACGCACGCTTAATTAAACACCTTAATTATGTTTAATTCGGTCAAACTACAGTTTGACCGCTTTTTTCCGCTTTTTTCGAAGCGGGGCGTTTTTGCCGAGCTTCAAGCTTAAGCGCGTTTAAGCGAGGCTTAAGCGGGCTTTTTAGAACACTGCTCAAAGGTAATATTTATTTGAATTTTAAAGATCACATAATTTTGATTCTCTTAATATATAATGAAATTATTGCTCAACTCACCAAAATGGATGATTCCCATTTTTGTATATATTTACTGCTTAATTAATAATATTGACCTATTCGATAATTGAAATAATATAGTCATTTCGCAATTATTAACAAGTGATATATTCATCACTGGCTATTTATGAAATTTTTTGATTTTTCAAACCAAAACATATTTAGGTACATGATGCTACATCACGTCAAATGCGATTGAGACATAATGTAATCGTGCGATTATTTAATATAATAATACATATTTACGTGTGTTTATTTTCATTATTTTGACAATATTTATATAATATGATATATAGATGAACGATGTGAAAAAAAAAAAAAAAAAAACTCTCATAATGTCTTATTATGCTAGCAAAGTGATTATATCATCTACAATTTAAAAACCCAAAATGTTATAAAACTCCATAAAATGTAAAAACAGAAAATATTATCCTTTTTAAATTAATATTCTTATTTTTTTAATTACAACTTGAGAGATTTTTACGTTGTTTCAAACTCTCTGTCAGAGAAAATGAGTGGTAATGACATAATATTCATTTGTTTTTATATGTATGTTAAATTAAAATCGAGACAATGAAATTAATAGCTTACATCAATAGAAAATAAAATTTTAAAATAAAAAGTTTCTAGAAGTGCGGGAAACTCCTGCTAAAGCCGTTGACATTAGTGAAGAACCCTATGAGGCCTTGCCTGTACGGTAGATACGATTTCTTCCTCTTCTCTGCATTCATCGCTCTCTTCCACGTATAAAGCACCTCGTGCGGCGACGGACATCCCGGCGCGCTGCCGCCGCCGGAGACGGGCTTTGTTCCAGCTACCTTTTGAACTTTTGAAGCTTCGATTATCTTCTGAGGCTTTTGATGATCGTGACCACGGTGCTTGGGAGTTAGAAACACATAATTGTCCTTCCCGTCGCTGTTGCTCCGCCGCAGAATGTCGGAGATCTTCCAGCTCCACGACGTCGATCCAGTCGACTTGCTCTTTTTACACAATACAGCAGCCGCCTTAGGCCGCCAGATGGAGTACGTCCCCGGGGGCACGCTTTCCAATTCATTCCCTTCAAACGACGAAGACGACGGAAGGTGATTCCGATCTGATCTCTCTTCTTTCTCCTCGAGATCGCCGATTAAAATGTTGTTCACCGGAATCCCGAGACTCTCCGAATCAAATCCCTCCTTAAGATCGCCGTTGAAAACGGGAAACATCGACCGGATTTGGCCATCGTAGACCACGACCTCCTCCTCTTCACGTATCAAATTGAACTCAAAGGCTTCATCGTGATCGTTTTCTTCATCATCCATGGCGACTTTCGCAACGATGTCCGCTAATTTGTCGGCCGAATAGCAGCTAAAGCTCGGGCACAGGTACTCATCTTCTTGATTGTACTTCATTATCATTGATTTGAATGAGCTATCAATTAAGTAGAAAATATAGTGATTTTGGAGAGAAATTAGTGGATGGAAGTGCGATGGAGATGAGGGGAAGCCTATATTATATACTTGGGGAGAGGAATCACGAAAGAATAAATTAAATACTATTTTATTCTATAATATTATTTTAAGCATTATAATTAGTTATTACAAACAAAATTTCCTGGCTGTTCCTATCAACATTAAACGGAAACAAATAATGATACTTATAACTTTGTTGAAATTCCAAAAATAATTTTTTTTAAAAGCGAAAATCAAATATCCATTCGAGATAAACATGAGGATTTAAAAAAATTCTAATTAAGTTAAATAAATTTTATAGGCTTTTATTATTATTATTAATAATAAGCAATATAGCATGATAATTAATTAGTCATCATGTTTGTGTATGATGGAGTCGATATCTTTTCATCATTACATATTTGATTCAAATTAAAGATAAAACAATATGAATGAATTATGATATAACAATATTAATTAATCTAAGCAATTTAATTTTTATTGTTGATATATAAATTTCATCGGTCTTTCTGAACCGGTCAATGTAAAACAAAAGTTGGGAGCATATTACATCATAGTTAAACAACAGCATTGATTGATTGATCGTTCTTGTACCGAACTTAATAGAATTGCAGTACTCTTGGTTTTTACTGCACGAGAAAAACAGGCGCAGACTTTTTTTTTTAACAATCTTGAAGGCAGCCAATACTGATTACAGCTCACCAGTGACGTTAATATATGGATTATCATGTGTGAATAAAACCTCGTCGGGGAAGCTTTTAATTTGTTTCATGTTCTACTTCAACTTTTGTTCGATCGTATCTCTTTTTCTCGATTTTGGTTGTAGATAAAAAGATGTCAAAGGAGTTTCTTATTGTCCTAACAAATCATTTTATATCTATATATAATCGTCGATTTATCGAAAACATACATGAAAAACAGTTCAAATTGTTCATTAATTATTAAGATGAATTAAAACCAATAATTCTGTTGCTCATAAATTGGCTCGTTAAGCTATTTCATTTGTGACAAAAGACATGACAAACTCGTGGGTTTATAATTAAATTTGATCGCTTCTACAAAAAAGTTTCATGACATATTGTTCATGAATCTCATATATTTAAGTTACGTTTTCTTTTTCGTTTGTCCCAATGATACAACTCAGTTTTGTCTTCTGAGAGAAATAAAATAAAATTTCGCACTCCACTCGTTTCGTGGACCTCATATATTTATTATTTTATTCCTCCCCGTACGCCTGTCTTTATGGGGTTAGAAATGATTGATTTGATTATCAAACAAACATATTTACAAAAAATAAAATAAAACAAAGTTTTTTCACAAAAATAAATGGATTGCTGTTTTCCTAAGATCCAAATACAACGATTTTTAAAAAAACAAAAAATATAAAAAAAAATACCTAATTCCATTTAACAAACAAAAGCAAGATCTTCTTAAAGAACAGGCAAAATCATATTTTTAGTCATATGATTCACATATTTTTTATAGATTATTTTTTTATAGATGAAGTCAACATTTTATCCTTCTATTTTTTTTTCAATTTTAATTATTTTTTATTGGAGTATTAATGTGTTGTCGATAAATAATGACGTAACGTCGAAAAATAATGACGTAATAACAAAATTTACTGACGTATCGCCGAACAATATTGATGTGTCCGATGACACAAAATCACTCCGATAAAAATGACTAAATATTTTTTAAAAAATGCCCAATCAATATACTAAAATCTTGAATTGACATCTAACAATGTCAAAAATAGAAAACATTCAAGGTATATGATAAAAATGTAATTATTTTTAATGAATCACATTATATTTAGAAAATCAAACGAGCCAATTTTTTAAAAAGAAATAATGTATTAGTATGTTAAAAATACAATTTATCAAGTAAAGTAATTATAAAAATAAATGTTTTTGGAACGGTTGATATTAAAATATAAAATATACCAATCTCAAAAAATTTCTTAATTCTAATGTTCAGTAGGTTTGGTTTTCCTTTTTAAAAAATAAAAAAAATAGCTGCCGATCGAATTGATTAAACACATATATAATCTTCAAAACTTAATCTCATTTTATAATCAATTAATCTTGCTTCTTAGATTATGATTCTATCAACCCACCCATTCTATTTCGTATTAATAATGCTTTCCATATTAAAATATAATAAATTGTATAGTTATTAAACTAACGTTTCATTTGAATTCTAAAAAATATATGTAAATGACTTCTAAGTCATATTGATACTAAAATCTCAAATTTGACGTAAATTCCCAAAAACTAATTATAACAATATTCGTTCCCAACTAAAAAAAAATTAAAAATATATATATCACCGGATGAAAAACTATAATGACATAAGAAACAAAATAATGTTATATTGCATCAATACAGACATTGATATTCTTTATAATATAGTTTTGAAATATGGAAAACATATTATAAGTAAATTATTATTAGGGTTGACAATGTTCACTTTTAGGAAATTAAATTATAAAATATACATATGAAATTAACTCAAAAAAATCGGATGAAATAAAAGATCAACAAAACCAATACATTAATATATCATTTCCAATCCATTGCATATCTTTAGAGCAGTAACTTCAAATAACATAATTTTACACCAAATATAAAGCTTGTATCCAACTCATCTATTCTGAACTCAACTCTAAAATAATATTCGTAAAACATTTCATATTATTTTATTTTCAAAATTTATTTTAATCCAAATTTTATTTATTTAAATAAATTAAATATAATAAATCTTATATTTCAATTATAATAAAAATAATTTTATTATTAGGAACCATTAATTATGATTTAATTTAATCTAATAAAATTATTAATTCAAATACGTTTAATGAAACTAGTTCTTTATTTAACTTATCTTTATGAATTAAATAAATAATTTAGTTATATTGTATTACGCGTTACTTTTTGTTATGTTGTATTGTGTGTTACTCTTTATTCGCTTGTGTTTTTTTCTTTTTTATGACGTTGAAACCTGCTATCACTATTATTTGGTGCGCATGTAATAAACCCTATTGTGTTGAAAAATAATATTTAAAATGTGTGTATTGAATATTTGAATGTTGAATATTTGAATGTTGAAAATTAGGTAAAATTAGGTGTTGAATATTGAAATTTGTGTGTGATGATGAAGGTAATGATGTAATTTATTTTTGGATTATTTGTAAAAATTTTCTATAAATAGATCTCTCATTTGTGAAGAAAATCACAATTGAGTTGAGAGAAAAATATTATAAAGTGTGTAGTGTGATAATTTTGAGAGTTTGAGATTTTTACTTTTTACCATAAATTTTTACTTTTTCACAACATGTTATCAGCACGAAGCTCTAAAAGTCCTCCATATTTTTCCAAGCTCC